>NW_022158712.1:41539-89709 GCF_000260195.1 Fusarium odoratissimum NRRL 54006 | reverse complement strand
GCAAGGACAAGGACAAGGACAAGGATCCGATGACGGGGGTATGCAAATGCAAGGGAGACTTGAAGCCGAACAGACATGGCGAGTGTAGGTGTCCCAAGGGCACCCGTCGGCACGGAGACAAGTGCAAGCGTCACGGGCATTGATCATGGCCAAAACTGATGATGAATGATTTGGACAATGGTTTCTTTTCACGTCCTCTCTGCGCGAGCCTGCCTTGAGGCGTCGCGATTACGATCCTTAGACAGTTATCCCTCTTCTTCTACTATGTATAGTTTACTCAGATTGGTCAAAAGCAAACAAATACTGATATTTCACTTTGAATGACTGGTCCAACCTGATGCAGATGCGCTGAGAGGCGTGCTGGACGGCCAATTTCTCCAAGTGTTCAGCGTCCTATCCTGAGCAGCTGAAGCACGGTCTGTCAAACTGAGACTGTGCAACGTTAGTGGGATTCGATCTGAATAGTTAGTGTGCTTAAGGTTTTTGGTCCCTATCAAGCCTCCCCGTTGCAGGGGAAATTTGATCATCGCCCGTACTCCCCTGCATGTCTTGCGCCCATTTGTCACCGTCAGACGCTGCCCTTCCTCCCAAGAAGAACGGCAGGTTTCCAATCTTTGTTCGTGAGCATTTCAGCATGTCTCCCCGTTGCGTTGTCCACCTTATACATCGAAATAGAAAATGCTCAACTGTCTCGGATGCTTGATCACATTCGCACGTATCCGATTCCGATGCACCGATCCTGTGCAATGGTCGCAAACAGATCTTTGGTTGCCTTGTCACTTTTTACCATACCGAGTCGGATCCATGTTCCTCAGAATCACTTTGTCTGTTTAGGGGTAGCTTTCTTTTTACCAACGCCGAATCTTGGGTCACGAAACTATCAATGTGAGGTGATGACGCAACCCTAATTCGAACATAAGATCATGGCCGCATTTCCGAACACCTTGCAACAGCTTCTTCTGCATTTATCTGCAACCGTCAGATCATATTGCGATCAGATGATATAGGAGTATGCTCCTAACCATCCGCAACTGATTCAAACATAAGTTCTGGAAGTCGCCCCCATGCGGCGATAACGCAATTCACTTTTCACAATGTCTGAATTTGGTAAGAAGCCTTTCGGACAATGGCAACAGCTACCGACCGGCTTTGACGCATTTGGATCAAACATTCACAACTCCAACCGTAAGATATCCTGCGAGCTTGCTCTTCCCTCTCATGAAGCAGAAATACCGCCTTTTTCAGCAATTGACTTATCGTAGATCCCAGTAGGTGGGGTTTTGGTCCTGGCACGCCATCTTCCACTGGACTTTTTGCTACCACACGCGGATCATTTTATGGAGCTTCAGGAGGTAAGGACCCTTTCGCGCCTAGTGTTCTTTAGTTATTTGTAGTTATCTAATGTCTACCCGTGTAATAAAAAGAGAATACAGCAGCAAACTATAATACATAATCCTTCTCGCTCAGAGTTTATCATACTAAGTCAAGCCTTTCCAGATCCTGTCAGTTCGCTTGGACCCAGGTTGTCCAGCTCGGCGCCCACAATCCCGCCCACAACAACCGGCACTGGCTGGCTTGAGCATCACAGTAACACACAAGGGTTGACTGCACTCAGCGATCCTGGCACAAGTAATGTCACAAATCATGCCGACTCGACCGGGTTTGGGGGCGGGTTCTTCGGTTCAAGCGCAAAGAAGACGAGCTTCAGCACAGGAATGAGCCCAAGTACAGCCGGGTTTGGCTCAAATGCTTGGACAAGATTCAGGACCCCTACCACCTCCGTTTTCAGCGCTCCGAGTCAGTCTTTTGGTGGTTGGGCCTGGGGAATCCCTGCCACGGATACTTCAAAGCAGCCATTCTCCCCATTTGTTGAAAGTGAGCTAGGCAACAGGCAGAAGAGTTCCTATCAAAATGTTTGCTTCCAAGGTCCATACAAGAGCTTCTCCCAGGAGGAGCTGAGGCTTGCAGATTATGCCCTCGGCCACCGGTACGGTCTATCATTTAGGTTCAGCGGCCCAAGTTTTGGAACCGGTTTTGGAACATCAATGCAGAGAAGTGCTTCTGGTCCACCTCAGACATTTGGAATCGGCTCCCAACAGGGTGCGTTTGGCACTGGTTTTGGATCCGCTACTACCACCACTTCGCCCCTGGTATGGTAGTGCTCCACAAGGGAGTCACACTTCGTGGTCGAGTCCTTCCATTTTCCAGGCCCCAAGTCAACAACAAGCACAAGGATCGACATCTTTTGCTGAAGCACAAAAGCCAAGCAGTAGCCAGCCGCCTACCGGATCTATCTTTAGGACAGATTCGAGCACTGCTCCTAATCCATTTGCATCAGCAGCTACCCAAGTATCCGCTCTTTCAGGACCCTTAAGCACAAGTCAAAGACCTTGGGTTACTGACAGGTACTCGACTACTCAGGCTTGGCAGCAGGCAACACAACTCCCTAGCACAGAGATGCCAGTTGGTAGAGTTCAAGTTCCTCAACCATTCGGTCAACAGACTCAATATGAACAGACTGGCAATCTTTATTACCAGGTTCCTGGAAGGCCTTCTAGTGACATAAGGCTCATTCAGCAACCATTACAAGATGATAGTCGTGCAACCATTCAACCACAGTTGGTCGCCAAAATTGACGAAATTACTGCCTACGGACCACCTTGGTTATTCTTGACGACAGAGGAGAAGCAGCAACAGCAGGACGAAGGCCCGCTGGCCGTGCGGCGGGCAAGCAAGGGTAAACCCAGAAGCCAATCCGTACCCGCTGGCTTTTCTTTTAGAAGCCCTAGATTGGCACCTTGTGATATGTCCCCAGGCTCTCCTAGGTCCAGCTTTCGTCATGCTTTGTATCCCGCGTCATACCCAGTCAAAAGAACACTTCTGAGCTCCGACTGGATGGGACCTCCAGACCTAGGCCATGAACTAACCAGGAGCCCATCTAGAAGAGGCTCTGACCAACGTCGCACCAGCGAAGACACAATATCAACCGGCGGCCATAGAAAGGGCTTTAACATAGTCGAGAAATCCTTCTCACAGATCTCTAAGCAGCTAAAGACACTCGAGATTGATCAAGACCGAGGCCGAGATCTATTCGCGAGTTCTTCTAAACGCAGAGGTCAAAAAGAGAGTATCGGCACAACGGCATTAACTGGCATTGCCAACCCCGGTAGGGAAGGAGGGGCAAAGAGCCGAACGCCAGGTACTACGACTGAAACCAGCGAACATACTAGTAGTCCACCCAGCCCAGGTAACACTGGTAATATCAGATCACGAAGCGGATGTGGAACAAAACAAAACGATGAAAGTACAGCGGCCGATTCCCAGCGCGGAGTGCTAGATACGACCTTCAAAGGAAGACCTTCTGGCTATGGACAAAGACCAGCGCAAAAGGGTGACAGACTTGACCATTGGCCGGGAGAACGTTGGTGTCATTCGCTTCAAACATCCAGTTGACTTTACGGGCATTGACCTTGAGAGTTTGCTCGGTGGTCTTGTCATACTTGAAAGTCGATCAGCAACGGTCTACCCCGACTCCTTTGGACTCAAACCCCCTCCTGGCGAGGGCCTTAATGTTCCTGCTTCAATTTCCTTGGAAAGTCCGTGGCCTCGAAAGAAGACAAACAGAGAAGATCTATCGGAGGATGAGGCCAGGCGTCAAGTTGCGAGCCATATTGAGCGACTGAAACGCGTTGCGGTAACAAGTTTTGAGAGTTATAGCGAGGAGGACGGAACCTGGACGTTCTCAGTCAATCATTTCTCGACCTACAACCAAGTCATGTGCAATAATTAAATTACTGACTATTTATTTACGATGCCATTTCATGTAATTAGGAATATTTTGGTTGACTGCGAATTAAAACTTTCCTGTCCTCAAATTTTAGAGCTCTAATGACCAAACCTTCCGAAAGGCCTAACTATTCACGCCACTCTACAACTCACCACTCAGCTCCGCAGCCAGTAAACGCAACATGAAGCGTATACGAACAGATGATCCAGGCTTTTGTTCACGAGATCAAGTGGCTCGTCTATGTATATACTATTTTTACGTTCGATAGGTTTCATAGAATAGTAATTCTGAATGAGTGTCATGTTGATATTGATATTGATACAAAAGAAGTCCGGTAATAGCCAATTAAAATGCATTGATTAAAAGATACCTTTCACCCCCTTATTTCAGCCTGCGATAGAAACACCAGCAATTTCTCGAGTTATAACTCGCTATATCACATTGCTTATATTCCTAATCTATCAAGAGATTCTACCTATGTATCTCCTAGAAGATAGTGGGCACATAGGGCCTGGTATGGCCGGGAGCCTATTGCTCATCGGTAAGCGGCTCTGATGCGCTCAAATGAACCGAACCGAAGTTTGACAACAACTGAGGGGCGTTTCCGGACTCTATGATGGGTGTAAGATGCTCGCTATGAGTTTCAGACGACTCTAGAATGTATTTTAGAGTTAGAATCTGAAGATCTTAAATGCCAGGTGAACAAGACATAGGGACGTATTATGGCTTCTTTGAGTTAACGCTCCCCCGACGTGCATTCCATGACATGCTTTAGTGTCTGGCTCCCGATAGATCACGAGTTCGTGTATAGATGTAGTTCCAAGGTTCACTTACGAGATTTGATTAATTTCCTCTTCATATTCTCCCCGAAAATTCCTAGTCATTAATGGGTATTCATGTTAGATCCACCACATTGTCATCAGGCCTCCGCACCTCCTTCAGGCTATTAGAGTTCAGACTCGTATGAGCCCCCCCTTTCCTTGGCTGATGCACCCTTACCAGTCGTCTTACGACGTAGTCAGATCAATCGCAACCTTTGGACCCTATATCGTATGTTTCAATGAATCATTTCGTAGTCATGGTATAATCTGGAAACCTTATTTCTGTATATTTTACCCTTGTTGAGGTAGAGAGAGTTTGGTGTGCTGCAACCTATGATCTGATCTAATGGTCGGCCCATCTCTTGTCAACTCTAAAGAGTCGGGAGCCTCCGAGCTGCCGAGTCACTGCTACTAATCATCTGATCCGTTGACGAACGTATTCTCGGGTGGGCACAAAAATATGGACTTTATTTATTGCAAACAAAGACCATTTTTCATTGACGTGGGTAAACCAGCCTCGGCTATCTCGCCATTATATGTTTTCAAACTAATTTGCAATGGCTTCATCTCGAAGTGGACTACTTGTGCTCGGTGCTGGCGGCATGGGCCTCGCCATTGCCCGTCGCCTTGGGGCAGGACGCCTCGTTTTCCTTGCCGATAACTCGCCGAAAGTCCTCGATTTTGCTGCATCTTCCCTCCGAAGTGATGGGCACGAAGTACAAACTCATATTGTTGACGTGTCAAGCAATGATTCTGTCAAAAATCTCGCCAAGATCGCTTCCGAGGCGGCTAGGTTGAACGCAGTAGTGAACACCGCTGGTATCTCCCCCGGGATGGGTACTGCTCGAAGGATCTTCGAGGTCAACCTGCTCGGAACAGCCAATGTCATTGACGTCTTCCTCGAGGTTATGCCCCCTGGTTCCTCGTTGATCTCTATTGCAAGTATAGCTGGCTATTTGGCCCAGAAGGCTATTAGTCCTGAGCTGGAGAAGCATCTCGCGACATCCCCAAGAGAACAACTACTAGGTCACGATGCTACGGATCTAGAGGGTTCACCTGAGCTGGCATACGGCATTTCCAAGTGGGGAAACATCGTTCGCATGCAGGCTGCAATTCGACAAGGACAAAAGAAAGGAGTGAGACTGAACACAATCAGCCCGGGTGTGATCATGACGGCAATGATACGAAAGGAGTTAGATTCAGAGTTGGGAGATCGGTTAAGGAAGATGATTCCGGAGACTCCAATTCCCAGAGCCGGCTGCGCCGATGAGGTTGCAAGTCTTGTCGCTTTCTTGTCAAGCCCGGATGCAAGCTTCATTAACGGTGCAGATTTTGTGATCGATGGTGGTGCTACTGCAGCATCCCGGTTTAGCGATCCAATCCTTGAGTTGGTTTAGCAGAACAAGTTATGTAGACGATGAGGGTTCTTGAGGGGTCGTTTTGAACTATAATGTTAGGTTTGCTGAACGAATAATATTTAATATTGAACCGGACGCTGTACTTGGCTTAACTGACTATCTTACCCTTCTCATTACCCTAGTCGGTGTCTCCAGGAAGTTGATTGCTACTCATTAGGCTCCGACGTAACTCGGCTTATTCCGCATACAATTATCGGCTAATGATCAATGATCAGAGCCTTTAATCACATAATTTGACATACAGGTAGGGCATTCATATATTCATTTTTGCAAAATAATAGAGATGACAGAACATATTTGATTAGCTCTAAGTTTGCCTGTTATCAATGGTTCCCGAGTTTCTTCCTACAACAATTCAATGACTCGTATCCATTATGGAACTGGATCGGCCGTCGGGCCCCAGTGAATCCACAGTTTCCCAGTTCATCTGGAAGGGTAAGGTAGCAGTTGTGACATGCGGGGCTTATAGCTGCTGCCAGAAAAGAGTTACTCGGCCACACGGTTTGAGGGACGCCAATAACTTGAGAAACCGCTGAATGGGTAAATTATTTTCAAGTTCCTAAGTCGATTGTTATTGAATATTTTTGGCATAATCTTCCCACCATGTGGCTTGGTTCAGATCATAGGGGGACTTTAAGTTGCCAGGTTGACGAATGAGCATCTGGGAATTCTGTCTTCGCATACGGAGAGTAACGCGCCTAATATCCTGTGGCTCATGACTACTTAATGACGTAGTAAAGCTGCCATTTCATCATTATTCGACACCGCATCGTCACGTTAGCATGATTTACGCTATTAGTTATCAGCTGCTTTAGTGCCTTCCTCCCTGGCGCCGGAGATTTCATGGGGGTGATTTCTGCGCGGTCTATTTTAAGCGACCAGGACCATTAGATTTGCCTTAACAAAGGCTTGCCGATATCAGTAATGAACCACGCTCAGGCAATCGCCGAAGCACGCCGCCAGAGAAATTGGCAGCTTCTAGAATGAGTCGACACGTTCTGATCGTCGGCGGCCATGGAAGGATTGCTCAGATCCTTACGCAGCAACTACTCAAGAAGTCGTGGATTGTTACTAGCCTCGTTCGGAGTCAGGATCAAGTCTCCCAGCTCAACAGCCTGGCCACACCTAACCAGGGAAATTTGAACGTGCTGGTCCGTAATTTGGAACATGTCCACGATACTTCCCAGGCAAGATCGATCCTCGACGAAGTCAAACCATATACCGTTGTTTGGTGCGCTGGAGCAGGTGGGGAGGCAAGGCCTGACCGAGTAAGAAATATATTAACTCAATGAAGAATGACGACTAATAAACCTCGCTAGACGTTTGCCATCGACCGAGATGCTGCCATTAACTTTATTAAGGCTGCAGTCCAAATGCCAACTGTAAAAAAATTACTTCTTATTTCATATATTAACTGTCGCCGAGAGCGACCTAGTTGGTGGGATGAGGACGCCTGGATATACGCTCAAGAGATGCAGAGAGGCGGTCTCTTGAGCTACTGTCAAGCTAAATTAGCAGCAGATGAGATACTTCTTCAGGAGGCGTCCAGTCGAACTGACTTCTCGGGGGTAAGTCTTCGCCTGGGCATACTGTCGGACGAACCCGCAGGGTTGATCGAACTTGGAAAAACTACAACGTCGAGGGGTAGTGTTAGCCGCGCATCTGTAGCTGAAGTTATTGTGTCGCTGCTTGAGCATGAGACGGTGCAGACAGCCTGGTTGGATATGCTTGATGGCGCTGAAGATATTGAAACTGCTGTTGAACGTGTAGTCAATGACCGAGAGAATGCGGCTGAGGAAGGAAAAGGACCGCAGACCTAGATGGCCCCAACTTGAATCTTGGGTATATGGATGGCACTCAGAGTTTGAGACACGTTGTGATAGTGAGTATAATTATCAGAAAGATAAGAATGAAGATCTCACTATTTATTCGCGAATAGTTTACACTTGTGAACACAGTCGCAAAATCTACTATTATCCTAGCTGATATCGATGGCTGTAATGAGACTGGCTCGAGGCCATCGAAGTGCTAGCGAGCCTGGTACATAACTAGATGCGATCTAACCGGAAACAGTGATGTGTTGTAGGATCAATGCCGATTTATCAATGCCGGGAGAAATGTAAATAGGCTGAGATTTCGCGAGTTCCCTTTATAAGCTACACAAATTGTCTCCATAACATAATAACAGCTATGGCACAAGATTCTAATTATTTAGACACTATCGCTCTTTGTCCCTTAGTGGGACCTACAATGCCTTGAAACTTGGTGCAAGCGGCTGCCTAAAGTTAAATCGCCGGTGCGAATAAAAGCGTGTTAATATTTTAGCCTTTTCTTTTTTCCACCCTGTCTTCGGAACCCTGGTTGACTGCACACGCAAAAGCTGATTATAGCTACCCTTTATTACCCCAGCAGAGATATCTCTTTATAACATCAACTTGAAAGTTGATACCGGAATTATTATCCCAGTATTCTTGTCCGTTAACATCATAGCGTGTACAAAGGAATAAAGGCTGTGCCTCAAAGTTAATAGTATCAGCCAGAATTATAGAGAAAACAAATCGATCATATCCGGGTATTTCGCCAGGATTAGTTTTATAATCGTATTTGGCTGTAGTTTCCGAAATAGTTTTCCAGAAATCGAATGTAAAACGGCAGACGACTGACTTTTCGAATGCCAAGTTGGCCACTATAACGGAACCTAGTATAGCCATTTGATTATTGCAAAGAGATACCCTCTCAAGCCTGACGGGCATGGTTTCATGAGCGGTAGTATGATGAGGGAAGTTAGGGGTAAATAACTCCCATTCGTAAAACGATGTCCTTTTTTTGAGACTCTTATATGGAGGTGGGAACAAATCGGTTTCGTCACAATCTGTGGCAGGTGATGTATCTTTCCTCACATCGAAGGGACGGTCCATCTCATGAAAATAGATAATATTCTCCAGGACTGAGTCGAAGCGAACCGATTTGTAAAGCGGGAGTGTGTCTGAGGACCGATGATGACGGCGTGAACGCAGAGCTGGTCGGATCTGTTCATTCGACTTTCTGTGGACGTTGTCGGCATACGTCCCGGGCGCCTCATATTTTCCAGTATATTTTCTCAGCTCTCTTGGCGGGTTGTCATCATGTCTGAAAACGCCAGCATGAGCGTTAGCTGCCTGGCGGAGAGGAGGAGACTCTACGCTCTTTCTCTCGTATATGCGAACCGTGCTACTGAGAAGGCCTTTGCTGAAGCTAGAACGGATATTTTGACATCCGTCATCCAGATTCTGGTCTTGATTGTGATTCAGTGGCGATGTCCTGTATCGCAGGATATGATTGGTGAGGTCTATGATATCTTGTAGAGTTGTTGGATACTTCTCACAAATCTTTGGAATATGTCCATTATTGTTGCCAGGCAACGTCAAATCACGACGAGAGAGAGTCGATATTCCGTCCACGTCCCAATCCTGAGTTAGAGTGGGGGATTGCAGGCGGGGGACCGATGAGATAATGGCTGCCATGGCTTGGTCCTCGGCTGGACCCCGCGGAGTCAAAAGGAACCACTGATTTATTACTAACGGCTGAGATTATCGCATATGACTTTTGGTGGCCCTGGGATGCGTGTCTATGCCGGCCGAGATAATCACAGACTCAAGAAGCTGGGATTCGATATGACTGACATGCAAAGACACCTCCGAAACAGCGCACCGGATATTCGACTTTGACAGTTGACCAATGTTCTGCGAACGAGGGATCGTCGTTAATTGCGGAAATAGGTAGCATAGACAATGCCGACTCGAAACCGTGTACGCAAGGAACGAGAGGGGAGAGAATTGCATACACGAGACTCAATGGGGAGATATGAGGCCCGAGGTTGGCATAACAGAGGGTCCTGGTGCAGGTAGAAATTCATCATTCATAGCCAAGGTTATGAATGGCAGGTTTTAGCGCAACCTATAGCTTTGCAAGGGAGGAGTATTTAAGTGTACTAAAATACCCATGTAGAAAGAACTTTCAAGATTGAAAAATTGCCTCTGGAGATGATCGTGAACTGTTGACGGATACGTTGCTGCTTCCGAGTGTAGTAACGTCACAAAAGGTAAAGAGATGGAGGGTTGTCATCAATTAAACCTAGAATCATGTTATATATTATTGCCTTTATGTCAGATCATTGAATCTGCATCAAAGTTTGAGATCGCGTTAGTTTGTCTCGACTCATCGCAAACCTATGAAGACCCATGAATTCAAAGGATAGTAACTAGGAAATAACATGATATTTTGTCTGTCGATATCTGACCACCAGTTCGAATGCCGTGGGAAGTTACTGGAGCAAATGTCATCCCAGCCGCATGATCTGATGAACGAATGAATGGATAGGTGGCTGATTGGCGGCCGCTGCACACTACGGATTGATATGTACACCACGTTGATTTCTAAATCAAATGTCTTAGCTATTATGTCGCCCAATGTCTAGCCAGCCATTTTCATCGAGCTATTAGGATCTAGGTTTTTATCTAATGTAAGGTAAGGTGTGAGGGAAAGCCCCGTTTGGTCGCTAATAGTCATCGACTTGTTTCATGTCCGACTGCCTTGCACATGTATCAAAATCAACGCACCGTAGCCACCAACGAGGCCATAATAATTCCAAGTACTCTGTACCGAGGTCGAGACCTATATTCGTTAGATACCACCTAGGAGGTAGGCAATCGTTGGTTCTGGCTGGTGATCAGCTGGATCTTGACTCTAGTCCAGTTTTTAGCTACCGTGGTCAGTTGTCGCTGACACCCAGCTTGTCTCGCATATTTATCAGGGATGAACGCTTCGATGCTCTTAGCTCCACGATTTGACTAGAAACTCGAATTAGTGACCCAACATTGATTCGGTGGCTTCGGATTCGCACTTCCCCGACGCTACTGGCAGGGTCATATCACAACGCCACTCGTGCCCCCGCTTACGACGAGCATATCTTCATGGTAGGTACCCGGGGTACCTCATTGCAAATGGTGAGGCTTAAGGCCTATTATTACTTCAGGAGTACGAACAACCGACGAGATCCTTCAAAAGGAACCTATTAGCATTGACTAAAAAGTGGAACATCATGTCCTTTTCTGACTAGTCTGAAAGCTTGGCTCAAGAATGCAGGATGCGTCTACAGATCATTATATATTCTCAAAACAATTAAACTAACCACTCTTAGCAGACATATGTCAGATATTACGTGTATTCGGTCCCTTGATGCAGATTGGTATATTCGTGTTGTGTTTTGTTTTAATTCTGTCCCTTAGAGGTTTTACCATTTCGGTTGTAATCTTGAAGTATCCCTGCTTCCATGTGAGACCCCAGCATCTGTTCAACAATATATACCCTTGTTAACCTAGATACGTGTAGTGGTTACGTCCGACAAATCATTCGGCGGGTATGATCTGATCCGGAAAGTTTATCCCTTTCCCCTTCAGGACTCACAGCTCCTGTTCAGGCATGTGACACTGCTCTCAATTTCGCTTTCAGAATCAGCAATACCCGTTGAGCTGAAAAGGTGTTATATATACACAGCTGACACTTATTATGTCACCTTGGCTCCTGATTCAAGCCCTACACTTTTGGTTTCGAACTCGTCAGCCTTACCACTGTCTGGCCAACCCATTCGTGAGTTTGAGTCCCGCTAGAGACATTTTCCAAGAGCCCAGGCCACGACCAGTATCAATATGGCCAACTTGAAGGCCAAGACCGGCCATCCTCATGATGCCTCGAAACATTTACAGGAAAATCACAACAAACAGACACAACTCAATACATACATTTACGAGTATTTTCTTCACAATAGCATGTTTCAATGTGCTCAATCCATTCTCAAGGCCGATTCCGACGTCAGGGTTCAGAGGCACAGCCCTGGCAGTGATCGCCGCGACAAAGGCTTGCGACTGAAGAATGCCCTCCGGAACAAGACCATTGACTCCCGCTTGGACTCCACGCACTCAAATCTTCTTCCAGCTCTCAACGTTCCCAATCTATCGCCGGACAGCTGTTTTCTCAATGAATGGTTTTGCCTCTTCTGGGCCATGTTCAACGCTCAAAAGAATGAGAATAGAAGGATTGAAGCATGTCAATATGCCTGTCATATACAGGTATCTCTTCTAGAACACGCTTTCCCTCCTAACATAGCTAACATGATACGAAGCAACAAAACTGGCCAAAGTGGAATGTTAGCTGGCCGCAGACCCAAAGCTCCTTACTACTACTGCAGGCTCCGGGCAGTGCCACCCATAACGCCTTCTATAACTCTGGCGAAGTGGGCGTAGGTAGCATGACTCCCGCAATCTCGGGTGTCCGAGCTTGTGGTAGTAGCAATTCAGCCTCGCAGAAATCCCACGTGCAACTGACTTCGATGAAGCAGCAAAACGAGAATCAGATGACAGCGCGACAAGGCAGAAGCAGTCTGTATCGAAATGATGGAATATCTGGTGGCCGGGGAGGTCAAAGGCCTAGACAAAATTCAAAGCTTTTTCAACAACCCGGTCTACAAACCTCGAGACCAGGCGCATTGCCTGATACTACCAAGCAGGTGAAACTCGGCACTCAACCAATGAACAACATCAGTGTGTTTTCCCATCTACTTTTTTCGGATCTCACCGTTATCTTGGCTCCCTTAATTCCTTTGCCCAATAGCTTACCTACAGTATAGTACTTGATTTCCCGACAGCAAAAGTAGACGGCCTAGGCGACAATGTGGGTGTAGTGCGCATGGATGACTGCACACAAGCCTCTAATTTACGTACTTTTCAACAGTCCAATAGCCAAACGACCCGGCCATCAATGACGGCGAAACAAACATCATTTCAACAGGAAGGGAACACGATTCACAATTGGTCGGTGCAGTGGCAGAACGATTCAAGTGAAAACCAGATTCCCGAGACGTCCCCGCGTGGGGTCCAGGATACACTGCAAGAACGGTCTCGCCTCCCGCCAGTCCAGCCAGCAGATGCCAACGACAGTGTCAAGCCAAGAAGCACCGTTTCCCCACTGTCACAGACGAGCAAGCCTGACTTGCCAACTCCACAGCTTAGCAAAGCCGTTCGCGAGAAAATCCCCTTTCCCAAAGGGACTATTCTCAAGAGGAGGGCCACGAACGTCAAAGACGAGGTAATGGGCTTCTTGTATGAGACTGAGTTGCTTCCCCATTGCTAACATCCCGTAGATGATGACTTGTAAGATTCCGAAATTGAACGCTGGCTCTACAGCGACACGCCCTGCGGATGCTGCTCCGAGCCCAGTGCCTCATATCAACCCCGTCGGCATAAGGAAGGATGCCCCAAATTCTAGTCTTTCGCATGCCGTGCCTACGGGACAGCCAGCAGTAGCTCTGCCACTTACACCTGCGTCTATGGCGGCTAACCCACCTTTTGACTTGGTTCAGAGCGCGACACTAAATATAGAAAACTGTAATATGACTGTAAATCCCGTTATATCTCTTTAGGTACTGGTGAGGTGATTGCTAATATGGATGTAGGACTTTGCGAGTTTCCCTACGTTTGAGGATAAAATTGGTGAATTTGATTTGGGTGCTTTCCTAGAAAGTAGCGTTGAAGATGCAGGAGGCTTTCACTTCAACTATTTTCCGTCTAACATAAATACCGATAACATTGACCAAAGTTGACATGTTCATAGCTTCTAGATGTAGCCAATAGACAGCCTATGCCATCTGATTCCCTGTAGACCAATCCTGTTATCTAATCTCTAAGCCCCGGGGGGCTTCCTTTCCCGTGGCCAAGGAAAGTTCTCAGGGCGGTATCATGCCCAGACATATGCGGTCGTTTAATGTGATTTCTGCTATATATCATTACGACGTTTCAGACACGTATGGAGTCTATATCTGCTCACGAAGCGAAGGTTAATCCGGTTAGATGAGGATTCAATAGCACGAAAGGCGCGTCAGGAGTATGGTCAGACACTGTGGTCGGCAGCTGGTGAAGGATGACGTCGTTCCAGAGCTAGTGCGGGATATGGACAGAATCTATGCCAGCTCGAAAAAAAAAGAAGACAAAAAAAGGCACCCTTTGCTGGATACCCCTACGGTGAACAGTTAGCAAGGGATAAGATTAAATCGTCCAAGCTAGGAGACAACTAAGAAGCTCAGCGGCCAAAACATTCTCTACGTTCCCAGAGAACTCTGTTATGCCAACTATGTTCTGCATCCCTGCTAACTTTGCCAAGAATTTTACAACTTCCTTACAATTCTACGACCACGACATCATCTGGCAATACCATCATAACACTACTGGGATAGTAAAACGTATTTATCAGGCAAAGGGTCATATAAGATTCACTTAAGAGGACTAGTGTCTGTTTTAAACAAGACTATATTGTAGATTTTACTATGAAAGTTGCAGAGAGCGTGTACCTTTAATAAATAAGCGAAGATGAGGGCCGAATTATATTATAGATATCCAAAAGAAGCCTCCAAAGGAAATAAGAATGGTAAGGCAAGTTACAATCAGTGAAAGCTTAACCACGACGCCGTATTTATTGCCCTCGCAGATCAGTTCAATCAATATTAATGCGGCAAGACTCGTGTTTCTTGACCATCAGGATAATAATACTTATGATGCCATCTTGGAAGCTGGCGCTGACACTATCCTAATCCATATAGGATGGGAAGCTGAAGGTATGGGAAAACTCGCTAACGCTGTGCTCAGCAAGCTAATACTTCGTCTTTTTATTATCTTTATCGCCCTTTTCTGGCTGTCAAGGTTGTGATTTGGTGTGGTCATTGCTATAGCTTTTAATAGCTCCATGCATAGATGGGCCTTTAACAAAACCTGCAGGAAGGTTCTTCTCGATTGTACCTCCTTCTTGTTCATACCAAGCTCGTCGATGGATATACCACTATGCTTAAATGATGTCTCCGCCAAATGGATTGCTTCCCCTTCCGTTACTAGGACCAGGGAATCTTGGGTTTCCACCAGGGCCAGTGGGATCCCATCGCGCTCCAGGCGGCACTTGAGGATCGAAGCCGGATGATTCATCGCCTCCTTGACCTCCAAATAATGGGTTATCAAAGGTGGGATGCATAATCGAGCCACCACCGGGTCGAGGTAACCCACCGGTGAACGAACCACGAAGAGGATCATGGGGGCCAAGACCGAGCGGATTCAAGTCATCGTGGCCAATATTGTAAGGCGGTTTACCGGGCATTTGAAGGCCGCTTCGTGAAGGCCGGTTCATTTCATACTCATCCTCAAATCCTGGAGGGGGAAAGTCGCCTACTTGATGAGGTCGAGGACGGGCCATCTCAGGGCGTGGAATCGCTGGAGGCGGGAGCATATAGTAGTTTAATATGGGATCACCATGGCGAGGTCGGTTAGGGCCCTGCGCTACATGGGCCCTGCGCTCGGAGCGCGTGTTGACTTCTGCTTCAGCGGGCTCGACATAACCTTCGCTTCGAAGCTTAGGAATTAATTTCTGGATGATGTGGACTTTGAGATCATGAAGTATATCTGTGGAGGGTGTTCAGTATAAGGTAATAGAGGAAAGCATCGACAAGGGGGAACACACCAGCGATGGCTTGCTCCGAGGTAAATAAGCCCTGAAGCTTTTCAGCAAGATCACTTTGATTTTCCTCATTGTCCTTAATTGTAATGCTAATGGGGAGTTCATTAGACTTCACGACTTCGCCAATAGATCGCTCAAAACGATGAATGTTGTCATCTCCAACCGCCAGTCCCAGGATCTCGACCTTTTTACCCATGGGATTGACACGGATGCTGAAAGTCATGGATGACTGCTTGTGCGAGTATAAAAAGCTATAAGAGCCAAAACCCGAGTTCCATTGTGGCGGTAGGCGAGGGGCCAACGATTCGTATTTAGCTATTGCTTTGGTGTCAGCTAAGACATGGTGGGGATGGAAGGGGATACTTACGTAGTTTCTTGTCCTCGTCAAAGCTTTGAAGTTTGAATCCAAGGGCGGCTAAGTAGGAATGAATGAGGAGAGCGATGGCTTCGTAGGACGATGCGAGATCCGATGAGTTATCGCTGGGAGGATGTGTAGGGAGAGCGTCTGCCATGCCACTGAGAATGGCGGTGACAGTGAGGTGTTCTGGCATTATGGAGTGTGATGTCTTTAATGATGAGTTCTTGATAGCGTTGATGAGTGGGATATTTTGTTGCTAAATACCTAGTAGGTAAGGTATGTAGTGGAGGAGATGCAAGTCAGAAGTTATTCGAGGTGAGTTTTGGAGCCCGCAGCATGAAGTAGTTACCTCTCAGCCCAATATATGGATCCTTTGGGCATCACAGGGCAGTGATACTGAGGCAGTAGCGGGGCGTTTTGCAAGTTAAAATGCGATGCCTGGATCGGGCCTGGTCATTTTATACCTAAAGGAGCATACTTCAAATTACATGTAGATACTATGAGATTAGCCAGGTAAAAAGGTTTTGGTAGTGGAAACTCTCATTTAAAGGTATCAGGTACGACCACCAAGTCTAGGCACAAAATGCTACAATGTGCAGCAAGATGTAAGGATCCAGCAAGCCAACGCCGCAGAATACATACATTTACACATACACACTGCAACAATAACAGATAAGGTACCAATTGGGCATAATGATTATATGTTATTTATAAGAATTTCCATGTTAGGCGCTTCGGTAATTTGCTGCATCACCCTCATGACGATGTTTACGTGATACCACTCTGTTGGCAACGAAATGTTTCAAGATGAGCTTGTTGGGAAGTAGTCCGCCTGCCATTGTAGACACTTTTTAGGAAATTATGACCCACAAAAATGTATGGAACTCTTGCATAGCTCGTTGTTCTGACAGCCAACTGCCAAGGGTGTATATAGTATTAGAGGAGGCGCTGCCTTTATGCCTGGTGGGAGAGGACGCTCCATGACTCTACAGAGAATATTTGCTTGTCAATATGTTTTAAGCTCAACAGGACTCCACATGATCTGATATGATGATCTGAAGTGGCGGGTGCCTTCAAATGCAGCGCTAGGAATACCTGAGTAGGGAACAGTAGGGTTATGTAAATGATCTGACCTCTAGACGGCGTTTTTGGCATTGTAATAATGACGTACTTCCTTATCGACTTTACTATCCATGATCTGATCGTCAATACCTAGAGACGGTGTCTCCTGACCGCGGTCTTACCCCGTAATCGCCATTACGCCATTACAGACCTTAGGCCCAGTGAGTCGTGGTGACGGGGCTGTCTAAATGGCATTATGTGATAATTTTCTGTGGGCCAGTCACATGATCCAGTCAAGCAAGACCAACACCAACAGCTAGGTGAGAGGATAGCTGTCTGATCCACCACCATTTCGTCATACCTATTCTTAAATAGTTCCCACTAAGCGTCGAGGCCATGCCATTTTGCCACCTTAATGTACCTAACTCTGGATATATTGTCCCGTTTTATACAAATCAACATGCCCATCTTAAACACCAAAGAGGAACAAACGGCCTCGTTCTCACATATTCTTGTTTACTATCCATATAAAACATGCCTTTAGGTCTGGAAAGCTGTCCAGAACCTGTTGTCGAATGTATTGTTCAGCTGCTAGACCTCGACGATATTTGCAATCTTCGCCTCACCTGCAAATCACTTGCCTTGGGATCCTCTCACTATCGTTTCAGGACGTTCTTTCGTTCGAAACACATCAAGCTTATGGTTGATGCTCTACGGACATTCGCTGAGGGTATTCAAGATGGGGGTCTTCAATCTCTAATCCAGCACCTGTATCTTGTAGGTATCGTTGATGAATGCGAAAGCCGGAAACCAGGGAGGCAAAATTATTGGCAAAATGAAGAAACGCGGAGGACGCAAGAAGTCAATCTACTTAGCCAAGCATTCAACGGGCTTGCAAAATACAGCAAGAACGGAAGTCCTCGGTTGCTTACACTACGAGTAGCCATTGTCCGTAACGGCGAAGAAACAACCTTACCTGCCGATTCAGGGCCTTCAGTCCCCTTGCAGAAGAGTGTGTGGCTACGCACAATGCACACATTTGATACGGTTGTATCTGCATTAGCCGCGAGCAGCTTGCGCATTGACGGCCTCAACATCTTCAGCGAACCGGACATGCCTTGCTCTAGCTTGGCGTGCGATCAAATCAATGCAAACGAGTGGAATGACTCCGGTTTTGCTAAGACTTTGGTAACCCTAAGGCCATTAGCAATAAGCCTCTCCACTCGGGTTTTCGCGTTTCCTAGAGCTCTACAAGAGAACAAACAGGACGTGGGGCGATCCTCCAAGAGGGATGCGGCTGAGGTACAAGCAGAAGCTGAAGATGAAAACGACTTTGTCGGCCTTTCAAGACTCCTTCGGCTATGCAACCAACTTGGAAACTTGGAAATAAATTATCTTCGGATCCCAATGGGTTATTCGGCCTTAGTCGGTCATTTCTATTACGAAACCATTCTACAGCGCATAGTCGAACTTGATAGGCTGCCCATTCTAAAGCGTTGCAAGTTTTCTGGGATTTCTGCCAAGGAGACGGATCTGCTTGGATTTATTCAGCGGGCACGAGGCCGTGAGCTATCGCTCGAGAAGGTGATACTATGTACAGGAACATTTCGGTCAACCTTCGATTACTGTACCAGCAGGGCGGCAAGTATGACGAAGCTACATTTTGATACTTTATATGAGACTTTATATGATAGGCATTATGTCGAGAAAACGATTTTCTTTGCCGGTGGCGGAAAGTCTCGAATAGGTTTTCCTTCCGCATCCGCTACTGAAAGGCTGGACCGAGAAGGGGAGAGTGTTAGGACTTCTATTACTTACTATATCTCACCAAGAACGCCGATCGACAATCCTTGGATCCCAGAATGGGGGAGGTTCAGGCGCACGGAAAATGGCACATGATTGTGAAGATTTGGTTTTTATTCGCTTCTTCCTTTCCGCAACAGAAGTCTCTGATGAAATGTACGTTGCAGCGCAGAGCACACTGAACCTGTCATGGTTCTAGCCGTGTGAAATAAATAACCCCTGTCAGTCATGGTGAATAATACCCTTCCTTCCAGCCTAAGCAAAGATCGTGCCACCGACCAAGATGTGAGTATGCTGCCTAAAGCTTAGCTCCGTCCATGACTGACCTCTTCCGCATCGTCTTATGATCAGTTTAGACGAGGACGGTTTGAAAGGAAGCAAGTCTTAACATGGGAGCTTCAGGTTACTGTCAAGCAAGTTCTTAGTTATTATACATTTAGGTGGATTCCTACCTGGCGCCCACAAGAGGTCGGGGCAAAACCTAAGAATTAGCCAATTAATAGTTTATACTTCTAATTTGGACTCTTATATCCCAGGCACTAACAAAGGCTCGACACATCAATCGTAAAATATACCAATGGCTTTTCTTTAATATCGGCAGTGTATGTTCTGTGTGTCCGCGCCATTCATGGCCCGAATGTGTGGTTTTGTTTGGTCCGGCATATCTGGACTTTTTCGTATAGGGTAACATACCTCATTGGTTTATATATGGTTCGGAAAGCAATTAGTGGTGTATGATCATTGCCTAGAGCAAATATGTACACAAACAAAATCAATTTGCATGTTTGATTTCCCACGGGCATCTCGCCGGGGAAATCTATTACAGAATTTACTCAGTCGAACATGATTTGCCGGTTAAGCCCGCGTGGTGTAGGGGCCTACTCGCCCCTTTAATAGACCATCTAGATTATCACACGTAAAGACAAGGATAGGCCAGGATCGTCATCTCCTAGCCCAGTTTCAAAGCTAACTTCTTCTGGCAGCTCGATTGTTGAGTAATCTGACACATCAGGCAAGCCCACACATGGAGCAGGTCAATATGCCTGAGCCCAATTGCAGTTTTTTGCTGCCATTTAATTTAATTATAGCTTATCCCCACAGATTATACGACGCTAATTGATAAAAATCACCTGTCAAAGTCATTACTACTACATGCAGCTTCTTTATATCTTTTACTTGATCTAATTGATTCCCTTCATGTTTTTACATCTTATCTTGCGGGTGTCATCATCAACTCCGTCGATAAGCAAGCAAGCAAGCAAGCATAGACCCTCAACATGTCCTCACCGATGGACGCTTCCTTGGCCATACATAGCAAACAATCCGAGCATGACGACTCGCCTCGAGTGCATAATTATACATAGGTCACAAATCGCCTCCATCGACCCAGACAACCACAAAAAATCATAAACGGTGGGAGCCCAAGGCGCTCAAATCCTTAACTTAAATAACCTTATTATCCTCCCAGGCTTTATCAATAGCTATATACATTAGTTTTTTCCGCTTTCTCAGCAGAAACTCGCCTTGGCCGGTTACAAACCTCGAAATATCCTTCATCAGAGAGTATGAGACTAGTTTAGCCCAAACTATCAGCGGCTTCGCGAGTAGGTGTCTGTTACTCTGCGCGCTACAGGTCACTTGATTAGGCACTTAATGAATTGACCTGGGACTATTTGAGCCGCAGGCTTCAACATATCTTACTATTCGCCAACGTGGTGAACTAGGATGATAGAAACTGGTAGAAGTATATTTCCAACTACACCTTCGATTCTGTCGTCTGCTTTCTTCTCCCTATCCTTATAAAATCCACTTGAAAATTCGCATAAGAATTATTATCCCAAAACTCTTGGCCACCCACTACATAGCGAATGCAAAGAAACATTGGCTTATACTCAAGATCAGTACATTCCGTCAAATATTTTGAATATGAACGCATCGTAGCCTTAATTCCTTACGCACTGATCGGCGTTATATATCGCCTCGATTTCTGATACAGTCTTCCAATAGTCTCAAGTGTAGCGACAGGCAACTGGTTTGTGAAAACCTGGATTTGCTACTACAACACTTCCCACGATGGCCGTTTCATGAGCCGAGGATTTTATCTCATAGAGTCTGACAGGCATCGATTGGCGAGCCACAGCATCTTGCGGGACGCTGGGAGTGTTGATAACCCAGTAGGACGAAGATGCTCGCCTGCAGGGTCATTCATGATGCGAGGACGATGAGACTTTGTCTCGACGCCAGTCATCAACAAGTGCCGAAACAAAATTGACTGCTGATGGACGATCGGTGCGGTACAAGTGGCAAATTTGTTCCAGATCTGATGCGAAATGCACCGTTTTGGTACATGCGGGATTTCTGGATCTCGGTCGTATGGACTGGCGGAGACCTAATCCCAAAGATTTACCATGAGTGTCACGGTCTGGTTGGTACTTCGCCACTTCGTCTTTGGGGAGCAGCCGGTCTGAACTTTTTGGCGACTTATCGTCAGGTTTGTCGGGAGGAATAGAAGACTCCAAGGGCTCGGAATATCGGCTACGGACCGAGTCTCTCCACCCTTGAACCTCTCCTGCTAGCTTTTGATTCTCGAAAGTGATGGTAGAGAGATTGGAGCCGACATGAGATCAGCAAGAATCCTGTTCCTTGCTACTGTTACTCGCATTCTGCGACGAGGACGATAGCCGTTTGGAGAGCCTTTTGGAGACTGTTTCATCATCTTGCAGCGTTTTTGGTGTTGTTTCGTGAGATGCAGGGATATCTTGTATAGCCATAAGGCTTTCACTCCAGGTCCAGCTCTGTGTTAGGCTAGTTTATGCATTCTGAGTAACCTGGCGTCTCGCAGTTGTCACATATGGCTCTCTCGACGGATCCTGGGGGATAAGTGTTTCGATAGACATGGTGGCGATGAATATGGCGGAAATGCTATTTTGAGGGGCGTGTAATTCGAATTGTAGAAGCCGGATCCTTCGTCTGTGCAAACAGTCACCAGTGCATATCGATTTCTCAGCGCTATACGCCACTCGTAGAAGGCGGCGACGGTCTGTTGACGAGAGGCAATCTGGCGGTGTCGTGACACCGGACGCGGAGAGGAGGGTTATAGAGCATGTTATCTTACAGAGGAACGGGATGAGGTGATAGGAGAATCAGACTGTTAGTGGAAAACTGTTGGTAATTTCTAGGCTAGTGTTGTCTTTTTGTTCACCAGCAGAGGTTATAACCCTAAGTCAACAAGACGACATTGTGAATAGGTTAAATTAATCTTTCACATCTCAATTTGGCATGATCATGGTCCATTTCGATGGACTGAGGAGTCAAGGATCTTGCCAATCAGAGTCAGATGACGACTAGAAGGGCATTCGCAAAGCTTGACGCGCATCCGGCTTGTTCCATGTTGCCTGTCATCTCCTCTTCATCAATCACATGATTATTCCGTGGGCGGTTTTGAAAAGAAGATTTTAGTGGTCGAATTCTCACGACACTTTCCAATAACCACGGCATCTTTTGCGATAAGCCGCATACAGTACAAATTCCAGCAGTGCAGTTCTTGTTCTCATGCTAAGATGCACCGCCTGCTCAGCTGTTTTCGTCAAAGTTGTTGTCAATACGCTCGATCAAAGTTAATAGGCTAGCAGCCAATCATGTCATCTCCTCTACTCAAGGTGTATTGGTAATGACACTCCATCTGACGCATCAAACTTCAGCTAAAGGTATGGGCCGGTCTAGACCGCCATCCGGACCAAGCTTCGTTGACCAAGCCGAGGACCGGCCCGGAGTCGGCCGCCCAACCCGGTTCCTCCATGGAGTTATCTTTACTCTGATAACTAATCAAAGGGTGGACAAAACTCTGGAGGCGTGGAGGTGCCCGACCATCAAGACATACGATCGATCTAGATTTGCTCACATCAGTCGATAGGATCTACGATTCGCCACTATCTTGATATGTAGTCCGTTATTGGCCCTGGAATTTCCGTCGAGAGTAAGCCATAAGATAGAATGGTAGAATTCATTTGTACAATGTCAGTTGCTCCTGGATGATATCGTAAACTTCATGACAAAACATTATAATTCATCTGATGTTCCTTTGAAAGATTCATTAAAGTCCCCAACCGACTTAAAGCACTAGCCATAACGCCCAAATGGCTACCGTGGAGGTTGATGGTATCCTTGACAGCCTTGCCCAAGGGTATGATGAATCCCAGTTTCAAGTAAGTTGCTCAAAGACCACTATTTACAATCGGTAATACAGAGTAGTATGTGGGCATTACGTCTTTGCCTAATCTGACTCTGAGTGACCAGTGCACTGATAATTGTCTACAGATGCCTCCTGATTGCTCATCGGGGCAGGGTGAGTTTATTCCAGCCTGACAGCTAGAGCCACTACTTACAGGATCATAACAACAGCCACTATCAAGAATCATATGACGAATATGAATGAGAATTTGGCTTCTGAGCACCTTACTAACACATTCGGGTCATCTTGGCTTTCTGATTTACTGGAAACCGATCTCTTTACGGCCTACCAACCAAGTCTTGAGATGAACCTTGACTATATCTGCCCCGATACCAACAAAGAACCGCTGAGGGAAGCAACAGGTGAGCCATTGACTCCTCCTGAACAGGAGAGTAGCCCATCGGATCAACAAACCCCCAGAAAGAGTATTTTACTTCCTGCTCCCGACGTTCAACTTCGATCAGCATCGCGTGATTCAAAGAATCGCAAGCGTCGTGGCGCAGCTCCCAGCAATCAAGTACACGCTCGAGAAAGCCATAACCTTATCGAGAGACATTACCGTGCCCGACTCAAGACGCAATTTGAAAGGCTTCTCGCAGTTCTGCCAGCGGCGCAGGCACTTAGCCTTGCTGGCAGGGGTACGGCGGCCAGCCTTGGTCAGGTTCTTGGCAGGGGGCAGGTATTGGGTATGGCAGGGGGTCGCATCCTCGAGTTAGAAGGAAAGCTTGAGGTTATACTGACTAAGAGAAGGGGTGGCTATTATGTATAATGATGGAAACAAGGCAAGCAATTTACAATATGGGCACGCCATGGAAACCTCGTCATGGTGACCGTGTGATCTGAAGTGAAAGTCATTTTTGTTCAGGGCTATCAGATGATTTTAAGAGCAATTAGTCCACGACTTTAAACTTTTATTATGATGCAAAACATATTCAAAAAGGTACTTTTCAAAGCGCGATCTATGGCCTTGAAAGAGGTAGACTATCACTGGTCGTGAGCAGGTAACTAACAAAGTCATATTTACAGCTTTGATATCCTGATATATATAACTTAATAGAGTAATGTATATGATAAGCGTGCGGGTTAGTTAAGGGTGTAGGACAGAAATCCCTTAACCTTATATCTAACCATCTAATTAATTAGTTCTGAACTGCCTAGTATATTAGAAACTAATAATAAAGTTAATATGCTTATTTACCTCGTCCCTATCAGGCAGATCCAAAACTAAGTCTCCGATGAAAGGTTATAGAGCTTTTTATTATATGCTCTATCTTTCGAAGATAAGCCCTCTTAAGGGCCCAAAGCACCTGAAGCTAAGAGGCTGAAGTAGGCGAGACATATGTGCCGATATATAAAGTGTAATATTATTATTCTCCTTAATATAGCTCAAAGTCGATAGATTGTTGACTTTGGTAGCTATCGGGGATCAGAAGATGATAGATACTAATTGCTTGCTTTAATAAATATTAGTTTAAGTGTTTTAGCTACTTGAGACCTGACTTGTTATCTGTCTAGCAATTTTGGGTCGTTGTGATAGCCTAATCGCCCGGACTGTTGCATTCTTGATACTAACTCTGAAGGTGATTTCGGCCTGCAACCACGATAAACGGCTTGATAGCCTAGCCTGCCGTATTCATCGCTTGGATTACTGTAACCCATTCCTGATTTCTAGCCTGTAAATTTATAAGTCGTCTATGCCTCTCTATATATGTAATGACCATACTGATTGAGAAAATGCCTATTATGAAGCCGGTCCCACCAAAATTCCAGATATTATCTGAGTGGATACTTGTGGGGGCCGGACTCCTGTTAGATACGCACGAATACGATTGGATGAGTGTATTAAAAAATGTGGACTATAATGTGGCAATGTTCTGGTTTAATTCCCCCTCCTTTTCTGGATACAATGATAATATTGCCATAAAGGAAAGCGGAGCCCATTCCCAGCCGCCAATCTAACAGGGGTGTTGTTCACCCACAAATCATATCAGCCTAACTTTGTAGCCTATGGCATCAGGTGTCGTGCTTGACTCCTTGGGTGAGGTCATAGTGATGCCACGGTCCTATAGCGCCCCCAGGTTGAGCACAATGTCCTTGGGTCTTATAGTTGACGCTCGATCATATAATACGATGAGTTGCTCAAAGAGTAGTGGCTTGATCTCCACCAAAGCAATCGTATAACCCAAGTGTGAGTGAAACATACATCTCAAATGAGTTTGACTGACCGAAGTCAAGATTTAAGGCGTCCGCGTCGGCTGTCGGCCAAGCCCGAATATTTCTGCGGAGTAAGGGTAACTACATCGGACTAGGCTAGACATATCAAACGGTGCTGAATAACCCCCCGATATTCCTAGCTCAGGATAACCAAGTGAGTTGTCCACCGGCCAACACGAGGTCACTTACCTTCCACCTCAACCCTAAAGATAAACGCGTCGTCTTCATGACAACAAGTATTTACAGTGAGGCTGCAGCCTTGCAGACCTTGATAGAAGGTACGTCCGCTTTCCCCGGCCAGGTTGCCAAGCTCTAACCCCCCAGCGAACCTACGGGTATTATACCCAATGCACCAAATGGAGGTCGTGACATACAAGGACGGCGGCGGTCAGATATACGCATGCGTAGTCGGGGTGCCGAGTCACCGTGAGTGGTACGTGGGAGAGCTCGAGATTCTGCACAAGGGCGAGCCTGGAAATCCGCCATTGGGTTTCAAGCACTCGCTGGAGAGTGTTTTCCGCGAAACTCAGGACTTATTGGGGGCTCAACTACAGAAACAATGTCGCACGGGGAGATGAAACTTGACTGCATTATATTGCATTCCTGACATGTGATTGTTAAATGTATAAGTACTCCGCGATTTTAGCTTGCTTCCAGTTCAAGTACGCTCTCTCTATGTGATTGTCAATACAAGATAAGCCAGCTCAATTACGAAATCAGCCATAACTCTGTCATTCTTAGAGCGGCCTTTCGGCATCAACACATTTCCCAAAGTCTGGTTTCCCTTCTCGATTCGTCTCTAGTAGTTCAATTGCGTTTTGTATCTAAATTCAAACCTCTACCTGGAGAGTATCTGATATGGATGTTGGTCATTCTTGGTTACTATTCGGGAGATAGTTCTGTTACCCTGGATAATAAACAGTTCACCCGTGATTCCGTCTTTGGCCCATTGCGGGTTAGCGTGTATTAGTCACCATAGACCATTTTAATCTCCTTTTCGCCACGCTTCTTCTCCAAGATCAGATTAAGACAAGCATCGGATAAGAGCGGCTTAAAGACCTAAAACTCGTCGAGATTGACGGTCCCCTCTAACCTTGCATTCTTAGCTTGGGTTCATTTCGTGGTGTTGTGCTCTCGGCTGGATCCGCCCTATGATCTGATGGACATAGTCTGTTCCACTGCCTCGCCATCTCGCCACATCATCCTTGAACATGAGTCAAATAGGCCGGAGTCTCGAATCTCCAGCCCTAAGTACATCTCGAGTCCAGAACTTAGTTAGAGACTGGCATGGGCGAGAAACCCACGTTTTTGTTCTGGACAAACACCAGCTAACCAGGGTTTCGCTATGTAGTCAGCCAGTGATACCAAGAACATGTGCCCCAGAAAGGCATAATCTTGCCTATGACGAGATCTAGGACTCACCAGGCTGACAGTGGCAACGTACTGGCTGGGGTTGATGCGTTGATAGAATGTACAAAAAAAAAACTACACATTATCTGAGTTGCCTTAATGCCCCCGCCCTTGGCATATGACTATACAGAATGTATGATCTGCTTTTTAAACTTGCTCATATGATCAGAAATGATGTAATAAGAACGATAAGTTGGGAAATCCATAGGATTAGGTTCTTGAGACATGAAAGGTATACCTAATAACGAGCATATATCACTTACCACGAGCATTAGAAACAGGATAGCTTTTTCCTCATAAAAACTACATCACATATACAAACAAATAACTCAAATATCCTTACACAGACCAACAGCCGAGGTTACATATTCTTCATCATATCGAATAGTCCAGAGCTACTGTACCACATTATTCTGACGGTCATCGATTACCACGTCGACCCTTCTAGAGCTAAGCAATCCATCTATATTCCCGGCACTAATGCTACCCTCAAAGCCGCCAAAAACTCCGCCTTCAGGGTCTTAGGCACGCTGCACTATAAACCTGAGGACTTAGGAGAGCTGGCTGATTCGTTTAATAAGCAGGACGAAGCGGCTAAACAGATAATAGCGCAGGTTATCTCGGGTGACTTGCAATAAAGGGTATAAGATTAGGCTCTGTGGCCGGGCGCCGAGCAGGTATCCTGAGTTTGCCAAGCTTCTAGTTGACGCTGGCATTGATTCTATCTCTGTTAGTCCGGATAGCCTTGTTGCAGTAAAGAGGCATGTGGTAGCTAGTGTGCAATCTTGATGCCCAGGTGGGATGAGGAGGCAAATTTGGGTCGATATATGTTTGCAGAATTGCGTTCAACTGTGGGCTTTTAACTGGAGGCTAATTTATAATGTGTCATGGCGTAAGAAAGGGTAGTTAGAATGCCGAAACTTGGACTGAATAAATTTGTTTTATTTTCGAGTTCTAATAAAAAAAAAAAAAAAAAAAAAAAAAATTACATTATTAATCAAGTTTGGCGCAAATGGCCGCTGTACACCAGATTGCCTAGCAGATTATAAAAGCCCAATCTGCCCACGGCATTCTTGGCTTAATAATTCCGATGGATCCAGTCAATAGTTTCGCTAAGTTCCTTCGCTGACTTAGCTATATGTGCCTCCTCGTCACTATCCAACGTCATCTGAATAGTACTCATAACTCCCTTCTTCCCGATGACGGCGGGCAAGCTGAAATAGCAACCAAAGTCAGGTTGGAAATGGCTGACGGGACGAACATTGCGCTTGTCCAAGAAGATAGACGCACACAAACTGGACACAATAGAGCCAAGCCCAAAGGGAGTCGAACCCTTAGCTCTGATTATGCTCTGCGACCAATCCTTGCATTCATCCGCAAGCTCGACACGGTCAAAAATGTTGGGGGGGATCGATGTGTTAATGGGGACGCCAGCAACTGTTGCCGCTGACCATGCTACAACCTGGGGGTTTCCATGTACCCCCAACACGTGGATATCTATCGAATTAGCCGCAATCTAGAACTCCATTAGCCCAACTTCAGAGATCGCAAGATCCATATGCACTCACTCCAGCCCGCATGGCCATGAGCCCACGGAGCCGCACCGAGTCTAGGAACGTGCCTGAGCCCAAGACTTGAGATGTCGGAAGTCCGGAAATTTCATGAGCGAGGGACGTGAGCAGGTCGACAGGGTTTGACACGACAAGCAGGATTGTGTCTGATCTGAACGGCTTCATTTTCTCAATTACTTCTCGAACAATTGACATGTTCCGGGATGTATAGTCGATGGTTGTTTGGCCTAGAGAACATGAAGTGAGCCTCATGCGCTTAATCACAGCAAGCAAACAAGATTTTCCTCTTTGACCGCTTACCTATCATGTGCTTGGATCCAGCTGTGATGACCACAATGTCAGCCTTGGCTGCCTCATGGTGTGAGGCCGCTCGCACGCGCGTGCTGCTGTTACAACTATAGGCCACGTCGGAAAGGTCACGAACTTGGCCGTCTCTCAAATCGATATCGATGTCGACGAGGAGTAATTCGCTCACAAAAGAGGTAAGGATGATGGAGTATGCTGCGGCGCCTCCGACCTGGCCCACGCCGACAATTGCGATCTGAGAAACCAAATTCATGGTTCTAGAGAGCTGTTCCAACCACCAGATTGATGCTTTTGCAGCCCCAAGGTACCCACGTTGCTTTTAACAAGGCAATTCAGCCCCGTATCCTGTAGAAGCCCAGGGTCCGGCTTTCCGAATAAACCGGGGCATCGCCCGCACGCCTCATGGGACAACCCACCTGACCCTGGTTTCTTACTTTCTTAGCGCACAACTGATATAAATACTAAGAATACCTTTTTGTTTATTGAGCGCGCCTAGGTTGCCAGGACCCCGCTTTACGTAAGTTCTGATTAACGATGACGACGATGGCATCAGCCATGACCAGCCCGCCTACAACCCAGGTCCGTTCAATCAGGGAATCCATACTTCCACGAATCTTATCAGAGGCACGGTGCGGTAACCTTACAGTACCTCAGTTGTTTGCTTATGGCTGATTACACCACCAACACCTCCGTAATAATAACATATACGTCTACGTACAGGTTGCTTTCGTCACTGCGCGTACATGGTGCAACGAATGCATCTGGTTCCAATGGGTGCTACGTTCCCAGGTTTCCGAGGCCTTTGGCCATGAAAATTGTGGTAGGAGCGATGTGGAAGGGAATGGACCCGAATGACCAGTCTGGTAATATTTTCCAGCCATAGCTCAAGGATGATCGCATCCCGTTGGTGAAGTGGTATGTGAGATTGAAGTTGGAAAACAGGGGAAAAATGCAAATGGTTCAGTGATTGAGACTTTCGGGGATGGAGAATAACGGTTCCTATTTAATTATTGCTATCGGCTGCTTATGACTCGGGATGATTTATATGTTGGAGGCGCCTAAGGCTGAGGAGAACACTCCTGTGAACTGTAGGGGTTTCAGGGGGATTCACTATGAACTTGTTTCCAACTCCACAGCTGCTGATAACCACTCCCGAATTATTACCAAAATTCGACATCTCTCCATGATCTGAATCTATGGACGGGGAGGGTGGCAGAACTAAACTCAATAATTTCAATGCATTGATTCTGCCAAGAAAAAACAGCAGAAAGCAAAAGAGACTGGTAATATGAGGATCTACCTAGTCGAGACGTCTTACAACCGTATCTTGCTGTTTCTTTGCTACAGCCACCAATGCGTCGGCATGTTCGAGGCAAGCGCCTTTGATTTCATTAAAGAACACGCGATCAGAGTCGTAATCTATTGTGATCCGGAGGATATAATACAACGGGTCAGTATCCCCAGCCGTCGCGATGGGTTTGTCAGATGCAGCGAGCTGTCTGATGTTCTGTTTGATAAAGATGTTTGCAGTAACGTTTTGCCCTGATAATCATGTTTCTGATTTCAGCAGTGGAAGTTTGCGCTTATTTGACAGTGTAGTCACTCTTATCTCATCCTCTAAATCTCTTATATTCATAGATATCTGGCCTGTCGTGTTATCCCCTCGACCAAGTTGAGGCTCCAATAAACATATTGCCCCACCTCAGTTATACGCGAGAAAGCCTTCTTAGTAAGGTAATACATGAAGAAATTCTTTACTAAAATCAGGATAATATTTATAACGCCTGTATCATGAGGACTTCGAAAACGGTGAGAATAGATGTAAAATAATGCATATTTTAACCTTTGCGAATTGTTAATAATATATCTCTTCATTAAACTGACTGGAAGCTTAACGTGCCCTCTTTGGTAATATGCCATACGCCCCTGACGCAAATGTTGCCCTATACAGCATCCAAGACCACTCCATGGACACCCCCAACTAACGCACCACTAAAATTTTAATCCTACCATATAAATTCTGAATAACCTGTTTAGTATATAGTTCTAGGTGACTCCTTGACGATCCTGGTAGTCTACTGCTTGCCCCATGCTTGTTATCCCGTTAGCAAAAAAAAAAGAAGAAGAAAACAAAACCTACAGATGCTTATACTTCCAGAACCAAATTCATCTGCAGTAGACAACAAGGCACCGAAACAAAGACACAACTGTAAGCCAATGGCAGCTGAATCGCATAGTATAAAACAAGATGGGAAGCATAATTACAGTGATCCGCCGAAAAGGACCTTGATTGGAAATCCGTGAATGTAACCAGCGGGATTTTATGCGGGCATTAAATGAGACAAGAGGACAAAGCAAAGTATTCTAATGCCTGGGCCTCAAAGTGCAAAGGTTAAATAGGGAAGATTGCGGCATAGACTTCAAGTGCATTTTAATCGATAAATATCTTGCCAAGAAAAGAAACAAGACGTATCGAATTCTCGCCTTTTTCCTAGGCTCTATATTTCAACTAAATAGTGGTGAGGTCCTTATTCAGGACCTGAAATAATAACAAACCCTATTTTACTGAGGAACAAGGTCTTTAGAGTTTGCTTAATATAAAACCGAATCGTTTCTAAAACAAATTTGACTTATTAATATGAAAATGTTACTCTGTGTAATACTATGCAGAGATCTTATCAAGGATATTAAACAGCGGTACTTAATAAAGATTCCCAAGAAGGACCGTTTTGTTGCTGATAGTATTAATCCTGGTTTTCAGTTAGACTTGTGGTTAAGGTCTTATGGTTAAGCTTTTGCTTTCACTTTCATAAGCCGCATTCTTGGGTGTTTTCCCCGCAAAGTGTCTGATTGACAGATCGACTTGTCCCTATGTATCTATAGATCAGACAGTTTGCTTAGGCTACTTCCCGGGCCTGAGCCTTCCGCCCAAGCCAACTAAACTTTAGTTGGCTACGGTGTGGCTATCAATGTGCGCTTGCAAAAAGTGGAAGGTTGCTTGTGTCTTTACTGGTGGAGTCGCAGCGCCGACGATCACTATCAGGACTGTAAGCATTGCAACTATTATCTTGATGGCTTGAGTGGGTAGCGAAGGGCAGTCTTCGAGCGACTTAGCTTTGCGATAACAACTCTTCTGGCGACAAGTGGCGGCTGATTGTGTATGGGTAAGGCTTTTGGAGTTAGGGGCATAATTGACCCAGAAGGAAGAGTATAAGATCACATACGAAGATAAGGAGTCCATGGATCCTTGGACATAAACTTTCCAGATCAGACCACAACAGGCCAAGGCCGATGGCGGACCATGGTCACAGCGCAAGAATACCGACGAGAAGTCCAAGATACGTATGCCTGATATAGGCACGAAGTGATTTATAATATAAATCCGGCAGTTAAATGCTTCGTGCATTTTGGAATAATAGGTTAAGTAGTCTGATGAAGAAACCATTAAGCAATCATGACGATATTAAATAATACCCCACCAAGTCAAAACGACCAAACTTCAGGGCATCCAATGGCTTCCTATAATCACCATTATCATGGTTTTTCTTATCTTATATAGCCTTCTCATATATAAGTATGTCGTGCCCTGGTCGACAAATAAGAGCGTATGGTACCAGAGCTAATATCAAGAATGTATAATTTCAGAACCCTTAGTAACAACCCACTCGCGAGCTCAGCGCAGTCAGAGAGCGTACAATCATCGAGTAGCACAAGGTACGAGGTTAGCAACTGGCAACAGCTAGACTCAGTAGCTCCACTGCAGACGTACAAGCAAGTAACATCAGATTTGGAAATCGAGGGCCCAGGAGAACATTGGGACTGGCCCGACGCGCCTGTAATCTGGTAAGCTATTCCAATCATCAGATAGATTCATTCTTAAATTGACTGTTCTTGTTATATAGCGCGATATGCTTAGAAAGTATGGCAAATAGTGATACCGTCCGTCGGTTACCCTGCAGCCATACATTCGATTCAGGTTGCATTGGTCCATAGTACCTGGGGCAACCTAATACCTGTACCTTGTGTGTATCACACTTCATGCCATCGGAGCATGCACATATCAGAACGAACAGATGAAAAGCATAAGGCCTGGTTGTTCACCAACACCGAGTAATCATGACCTCACGAACTGTCACCTGTGATGCCAGTACAAGCTTTTGTGGCTCAACTTAAATCCAGTAATCAGAGTTTGTATCACATGGTTGAAGTCATATGGCTGCATTTTAACTTTATGGCTAGCCATCAATCATATGATACCTTCCGTGTTTCATTTAATCCAGCACAGCTTTGTGGAACATATCAGTGAGTTCGTGGTTCCTGTTATGTGTCGAAGCTACTATGAAAAGTGGCAAGTTGTCTCGAATTCCTGGCGCGTATTGACGCATAGATGCTGAGCCGGCTCACCTTTGCTGATTTTTATTCCGAATATACTACCAACTATGCCTGTTATTGAAATCCCAAAGGAGCAATGGGCGCAAGTACTCGAAAAGCCCGGCGGCCGTATGTGTCTCCTTTTTTTGTTTCAAACTTGGGTTCGCTAGATATTAATATCAGTTAACAGTGGTTGTTCATAAGAAAGTTCCCGTACATATGCCAGGTCCCGATGAGGTCTTGGTCAATGTAAAGTATTCCGGAGTCTGTCATACCGACTTACACGCTATGATGGGTGATTGGCCACTAAAGAGGAAGATGCCTCTAGTTGGTGGTCACGAAGGCGCTGGTGTCGTGGTCGCCAAGGGTGAGCTTGTCATGAACATAGAGATTAGTGACCACGTTGGGATCAAGTGGTTAAATGGCTCTTGTTTAAACTGCACTTTCTGCTTACAAGGCGATGAGCAGCTCTGTCCTCAGGCTCTCCTCTCCGGCTATACAGTCGACGGCACTTTCCAGCAATATGCTATTGCCAAGGCGGCACACATCACCCGAATCCCTAGCGAGTGTAGCCTGGAAGACGTTTGTCCGATCCTTTGCGCAGGACTCACCGTTTACAAGGGGCTTAAAGAATCTGGTGTTCGTCCGGGGCAATATGTCGCCATAGTTGGTGCAGGTGGTGGCCTCGGATGCTTCGCTCTACAGTACGCTAAGGCCATGGGTGTCCACAGCATTGCAATCGACGCAGGGAACGATAAATTCAAGGTTTGCAAAGATCTGGGTGCAGCAGCTTTTATCGACTTCCAAGAGTCCTCAGATATTGCCGCTGATGTTAGGGCCGCAGTCCCCGACGGGTTCGGGCCCCACGCTGTCCTCGTGCTCGCAACCCACGAGGCGCCATTCCAGCAGGCATACAAATATGTTCGATCACACGGCAGTGTTGTTTGTATTGGTATGCCGGGCTATGCATATCTCAAAGCACCAATCTTCGCCACTGTCGTTCGCATGGTCAACATCAAAGGCAGTTATGTGGGGAACCGCCAGGACGCAGCCGAGGCTATTGAATTCTTCCGACTTGGCCAGATTAAAGCGCCACACAAGCTTATTGGTTTGAGTCATCTACAGGATGTCTATGATATGATGCTTAAGGATGAGATTGTGGGTCGGTATGTCGTTGATACAAGCAAGTGATATCGGTTTCAAAGTTTTACCATGATAGTATGACTGGTCAAGTTGAGAGAGATGGCATTGAATCACCATATTGGCTGGCCACATCTTTAGCTGGAAAATCATTTTACTTCATATAGTACTGGTATAAATGTTACTGATTCTCATACCTGCTAGAGCCTAGCTGCCTTTAAGCCGTGGGATGTAGTATTTAGTAATATTGTTGCATTCTGCGCCATTGGAGACACCTGGTCCGAATTAAATTATAACTGGTTGGCTGAAATCATCCTTCGATTATCTTCTGGATCGGGATCGCTGCTAACCTGAGACCTAAGCTAAGCAACAGCCTTTTACGGTTTCTATCTTTGCTTTTCCATTTTCCTTTCTTTTAAGGTGCTCCGATGAGTCGTTCAGTCAGGGTGTTAGTATGGTTGTTGCGATTGTTATGGTAATTCTCTAAAGCTGATCTCGCCATGTTTCTCTACGTCTGCCACTACCTAGGGCTAATCTTCCCAGCACTAGTTTCGAGTAAAGGAAGTTCGTGAGTAGCGCCAGGTAATAGGGACTCCATAACTCGAAGGAGAAATATTGGTAGTGATTTACACACAGTATGGCCTCATCAGAGAAGAAATATCACCTATTATCTAGAGTTTTAGGCAAAGTCTAGACTCGTAGGTTAATGTAAGGACTCCGATCTCTTGATATACAGCTAAGCTAAGAGTATATAGTCTATGATGGATTTTAAGCTGAAGCTTAAGCGGCCCGGCTGGTTTCGACCATTGATGTCAAATTTACAATGGGATTAGCATACTTCGTAGGTTAGTGTATCAAGTTTCTGGTTCTAGTTGATATTAATGAAATAGTAAAAGGCGGGCTGGTTGTTATGCTACCCTACTTTGTGGTCCAGCATATCGATACTGCACTAATTATCTCAATGACAATTACAGCTGTTATGCTGTCAATATTCAGATACACTTAATCTGCGGTTACTCGATTGGGCTATTATTCCGCCTTCTACGGATCTTTAGAGACTTGATTTGTTGGAGGCGTTGCCGCCTGGGTTAGTTATGGTACTGTACGGGCTGTAAATAAAGGTTTAAAAATAACTTGAATAAGAGAGACAGGCTATGAATGGGCTTGAGAATATTATTCAGTTACGCGTTACTTGAAGGATCTGATTCAATCCCTATCGTACACGGTTAGCACGCTACAAGTGATGTACCAGGAAGTGAAGATGGTGATTCTTCCACCTATTCCATCCATGATTGGCACCACAAAGTTCGCCGGGCCCAAACTCTCCCATCCTCGGTCCCCTAAAGTTGATATCGGCAGTTCACACTCTGCATTGCTATCCCTTCGACCGTGCGAAGGCTCCGTAATTTAACATACTCTATTGTCATAACACTGTCAGAAGCTTATTCTGCAGGCTGGCATAGTGACCAGTGCAGATTCAGACATACAAATATAGCCTCAAGACCAGCGCTTATTGGGTTAGATCTCTACGAGTGAACGCTAGGGAGTCCTAGCAAAGCGAAAAGAATGAATCACTAGGTAGTATTAGCTGTCAGAATGCTTATTCCTAGTGGTTATTGCATTGACTAGATAGATGTGAATGCATTATCTGGTTATCTATCTGAGGGAATTTCCATTCCCACTAAATCGGACGTATGTAGTGGTGCCGATATAGAATGCCATGGCCAGCAACAGCGGCCTTGGACCATTCAAGTCCTGTGGTAGTGTTGACGTACGTCAATCTGGTCTTCTCTATTGATTGAAATTTTAGTTGACGGTATTGGTTGCCTCGGCCTTCTTCGGGTGCAACAGGCGACTGAGCCAAGAGAGGGCCTCATTGCTGACACCGAGAACGGTGGTAACTGCAGCCTTTCCGTGGGCGACAAGGCATACTTGCTTGTTCTTCTTATACTCAGAGTCATAAACTTTAGGAACGTGGTCTCTACCCTCCAGGCCTTTGTGGTATGATAGGGAGATAAGGTCCTTAGTGTCGTTGTACAGCACCTGGGTAGGCTTTTTAATAATGGGGAATTGTTTTTCGACGTAATGGAGGATGTTGTCGCCTAAGGAATCGACCTTGATATAAAGTAGAAGGTGTTGGTATGGCTTCTGGAACCAAGTCGTGGTGGTGGCAGCGAAAGTCTGACAAGCGGCGTTGCCGAACGGGATGGACCTCTGGCCGTATTTGCCAGACTCGAAAGTATGAACGCCGTCGCTGATGACCGGGTAGCTGAGCAGATGCTATCATGAGCTTAGCATCCGAATAAGGCAATGCATAACAGTGTAAGTGTAGTAGGAGCTGTATATTATACCTGGAAGCAAACCGAGTGGTGAGCAAGTCCCGCGTTATCGTTGAGCTGGGAAGACACTGTGCCGGATGCGTACCAACAAAGAATCAGGGCAAGCGAGAATGGTATATAGAGCAATAACAAGCCGGGCAAGTCACCGTAGCTGCCGGATTAATATGATAATAGCATTATAAGTAGAGAAGATGGCAGGTAGATATAGTGGCACTAAATAATAGGTACTATTAGATCGCGAAGGGACTTTGAAGTGGGAGAGGTAGCGCGATTGGAGGAAAGTTTATAAATCGTAGGAGGCACAAGACACAAGAGTGGGGCCCAGGCTGGTCGCCTAACCGTAGCCGGGGTGACAAAATGAATCAAAAAGTTGATTGCCCCTTCAGGCCCAGTTATCGTGCAAGATGTCGGCATTATATTGTCACCCTCTTGCTAGCCAAACAAGACGGTGAAACTATTTTAACTTGGGCAAATATGCAAAGCTCTTATCGAAAGAGTTGATCTCTATGTGTAAAAAGAGAAAGAGAAAATTGAAGAAAAGACAGACTCAGAGGCCATTCATTGCATTTGCATAAATATCTGTTGTGTAGCTGTCGATCACTTTCATCAAGTCTTGGCGCAATATTCGCTCTGATCAAGACCTCGCGGTTCTCGTCCTCACTTCCTCTTCGCTAGTAAAATGTACGTGCCCCAAACCGATTCAACCTCGATGTTTCTCCAGCGATCACCCTGTGCCTTCCACTCAGGTTCTGCCTCCAAGATCTGGTCAAACAAGATGTCCACAATGTCTCCCTCACCGCCTTCGGCACGGCTCTTGTTGTCCGGGTGCGCATCCATCCAGCCCCGATAAGCAGTGAAGGCCCGCACATAAGCCTCAAACTGTCCTAGATTGATCTTGCTCCTCATCCAGGCCGTCTTTGCGTCTGCAACCTCAGTCGTGTCTTTGTCAACGTTGTAGGTGATTCGCTTGATCTTGTCCCAATCCGCCTCAGGGGGCTTGACATCCGCCAACAGGCCCCGGAGGATGTCTCGCGCGGGACGCTCCCAATACTGGTTCAACCCTTCCAGCCCAGGCGATACATCTCCTTCGCCGTAGCAGAACCTCTCAAATATCTTGTTGGCTTGCGGGTGTCCAATGATGATGTTGTCCTTGTACCCCCAAAAGGCCAGTGAGCCGCCTGACTTGACTACCCTGGACAACTCTGGCCAGACTCTGGGGTAGTCGAACCAATGCGCTGACTCCCCGGCTACAGCCATGTCTACCGAGTGCACCGGTAGAAAAGACAAGTCCTCGGCGCTGCCCTGGCGGAACGAGATCTTGGAGAACTGGGCAGTAGCTTGCATTCCTTGCTGCATCATACCAGCACTGGGGTCAATGGCGATGGCTCTGGCAAAGTGGGGGCTCAGCTCCCTAGCAACAATTCCATGGCCAGAACCCAAGTCCAGCAGCGTACCATGAGGATCCTCATGATGATAATACCCCAGAATTGTCTTGAACAGACTTGCAGGATACGTGGGCCTGGCTGCGGCGTACCCTGCAGCAGAGAAAGTTGCCCTCCTGCCGTGGCGTCAGTTCAGTTGCGCAGTCTCCTAGGAGAAGATGCATTGATTTGACTATGATGACTCACCCATAAATGGACATTGTCACGTTCACAATGGCTGATTGATCAAAGGCTACTATACTCGGGAGAGTCGTTCAATAAACAAGAAAAGATGCACCAGCAGGATCGACTGATTTATACTTCGCAACCGCGGCTTCGGCCTTACACATGACATAAGCACTCAAGATTTATGGAGTGATCGATCGGTGTATGCCGCTGCCCCGCAGCGCGGCGTGGGTGATAACGGAACCTATACCATCCCTTGAATTCCTGCACCCTTGATTGACAATCCTGAACGGCCGAAGACACAACCTATCCTGCTAGCCAAGTGTTCAGCCGACTCTGTGTTATAATGTCCACCGAAGCCAATGTTCGCAATTTCTTTGCGTCCTCAGCCTCCGCGGCTGTGGGTGCTAGCTCAAACCCCGCCAATTTCGGCCACCGAGGTCGGATCCTTGTCAATAACCTACTCATCAAGGCCGCGTTGGGCTGACAGTGTTTTAAATAGTCTATGCGTGGTATCTCTATCTCTATCATGACTTGCCAGTCACTCCCAGTAATCCGGGGTCGGCAACTATTTCTGCTCTGGAAAAGGACCATCCCACTGTCCCCAGCGTCGCGGCGCTTCCCAACCCCAACCAGACGTCCATCACAGTCATCACTCCCCTCGGTAACCCTCAAGGTGCTCCAGGAGGCAAAGGAGCTAAGGATCCCATCCGCGTGGCTGCAGCCTGGTAGCTTTGACGATGACGTCCTCAAGTTTGCCAATGAGCAAGGCGGATTCAATGCAGTCGTGGCTGGCGATGCCGGCCGGGTCTCCAAGGGTGGTGCATTTTAGTGTATAGTAAGCGAAGGCTGAAAGCAGCTGGGAAGCTGTAAGAGGTCAATTGGAGGGCAGAGAATCATGACCGAAGAACACGTAGTTTGATGGTCATATCATATCTTACGAGCAGCCTGAGTTTTGGTACGCTCCCGCCCTCTCAGCTTATGAGTTACCCGGTGGGCCGAGAAGCTGTTAGATACGCATGAATATAACGGGGTGAGTGTATCCCAGTGTGGACCAGAATGTGATGATGTTATTGCTTGCCGACTTGATTCTTTGGGTCAGTCTGTCCATGAGGGTTTTACATCTCTTTTGGATATAAGAATAATATTGCAATAAGGGAAGTGGGGCCCATTCCTGCTGAATTAGTGATAGCACGTTGATACCCCGAGGCAGTCGCTGAAGCCATCAACACCCTCGCTCAGCAGGTGAACCTCTTCAAGATTGAGGTCGAAGCGGCCCAGCGCCCTCGTGACGCTGTCGAAGACCTCCTCCGTCAAATGGTGGCTCAACTGGGCGGCATCAACACTCGTCTCCGAACTTTTGAAGGCAGTGTCAATCGCATGGAAGCAACCGTCGCCGGCCAAGGTGAGCGCTTGGATAATATTGATGAGCGTTTGGATAGTATCGATGGTCATCTCGCCAGCCTGTTAGTACCATCAGCCTTTCCCGCCCGTCTTTATCAACAGATGTAGGACCTCCGCAACAAGGAACGTTCGCGCCCGAGCTTCCAACGCCCGAGTCACTGAGGCTGTCACCGCCCTGACCCCCCTTGTCAATCCATAGACTGGCGTGGACATTCCCAACTTCCCCCGCACCTATGGCGATGCCCAAGAGCTCAACAATATGTACATGTATTCCTCCCATCTTATAGCCAATTAATCCTAACATCTGCATTGCAGCTCGCGAGCTTGGAGCCCTTCTGGTAGTCCTCGGCGTGCGCTGCAATAGAACTGCTGAGCGCAAGCGAGCCGCTTTCTTCAATGCCATTGGCATTACACTCATGGCGCACTAGTTAGTGCTTTTTCAGTTTATCGCATTCTGGAATGGAGTTTGGTGTAATCGGTTCAAGAGAACTATACCCATATGTAGTTGGCTATCAATTTTGGTATACCTAGACCTAGGGAACACGGAATAGACATGGAAGATGTCTTGATGAATATGCTTTCAACTGAGTAACTGTTTGTGACTGCGAAATGCGACGAGTCGAGATACGCGGTCTGTCACCCGGAAATATCGTTTGCAGGGCGTTTTAGTGATTGCATAGGGCATCTTCCACTGGAACCCCTCCTGAAGCTGGCCACTACGAGCGCATCAATCAGTAGCCGAGTCCCATTGCCTTCTGGACAGATGGGCTGTCGGGAAATCTACGGGCCCATGTTTATCTTGGCGCGGTTTCCCTTATCTGAAGCGCAATTTGCTGGCCGTTACATCAACCATCAAATCTGGAACAGTCAATGCATGTAAATTGTGTCTTGACTCTCAGTTAGATTGAACCAATTGAAGTCTAAGATTTCACTACTTTAATATTCTAATCTAGATACTGGTGTTTCTGTTTGCAAATAATGCAGTACCTAAAAGCTGGATGAGAATTATCCCTGAAGGTTGGGTGTATTGGTGCGCTCTGCCAGTACAATCCAGGGAGAGAGTAGTCTGAACAAACAGCTATCCTGTCAATGTAAATACGACGCTTATTATTATACGTGCTGTTTATATAATTATTTCGTATTGAACAGCACCTTTCAATTCCGTAGCTTGCAAGCTGGAGATGCTGAGCTTGAAAAAACCATAACTCAAGATGGCGCCTTGTGTAACCACAAAGCCAGCATGGACCTGCACCAAGATCAAATTACACGTCATCCTCAACATTTAGTTTTTTTATCGAGTTTACTGATTGCAGGCTCTGTGACCATGTCTTCCTCCTTTCATTAATTATTATATTCTCTCCACGGCTCACTGCGAGTTACGCTACTGATGTTACCCGAAACGATATTGCCAATCGAACTCATTTTACTATGCCAGACGTCAAACTTCACAGTACGTTGTGGAAACACGTACCGAGGCATCAATTCTGTGTACTCATAACATGAGGCTGCTGTCCAAGGTTTCAGAACCTCCCTCTCCAGAGAGCTCCTATGGAATGAAGCGCCCCTGCAATTCAAGCACCCAAGACTCGAACGACGAAAAGTCAATTCCACAAGTCACCCGCTCCGAAACAGCCATCAGTGGAGTAACGGACATGAAGAGTGCCAATAGAATCCGCTACCATGCCCGAGAAGCAAAGGCCGAGGCCGACAAGGCCAACAGAGCCTTAGAATACGCCAAGAATATGCATCAAATGGCCGAACGAAGCATCAAAGCGGCTATAGCGCTCCTTGAAGGGGACACACTTCCAGGGAGAGAGCTGCAAAGAAGGCCTATGATGAGGCAGATGCAGAAGCAGAAGGCCTGAACAGGACATATAGGACAGCTGAACGTCGGTTGGAAGAGCTTCTGGACAGCGAAGAATAATCGCTCCCACGCTGGCCCTCGAGGAAGATTTGAGATATAGATAGTTAAGTTGAGAGACGCAGGGATAAAACGATTGATTTGGTAGAGGCGTTAATTTAAATCTCTTGCTCGAACCATTAGCGAGAGATGCCAATAGCCAAGAAAGTAGTAGTTCTGGCTTGCGGAGCTAGGATTCACTATTATGCTGTTAATATTTTAGCGGCATAATGAGATGTCCCCCAGGCAGTCTCTGTCAATCTCGATTATGGCTTTCCTGCTTGCTACCATTCTTTTTACATGCCTGCACGTATTAATTGATTCGCATATCTTGAGTAAATCTTTATTTATATAGAAATCTTCTCGATCCAGAGAAGAGCGTCGCCATTGTTATTTACTAAATTATAGATGCTCAATCTGGCGGCGTTACGACAGGCAGGAAGGATGCTGTATGATGTGATGCAACGACCAACCGTTCACAACCAACGCTTGGGAATGGAACGCGTTGTATTGACTTGAACTTGTCCCATGCTGACAGTGAAGAAACCGTGGTTGCCTGAGTGAAGATTTTAGATGGTTAACTCGGGCCAGGTACTGGACACTGTTGTTAATGAGTGATGGGTTGTTATCGACGTTGGAACGTTTAGCCTCCCTATGTGCCAACTAACAGCTGAGCCTGGTGCTGATTTAACTGTTTGCTATATAGCAATAGGTACTATTGCTTCCTGACCCTTGGTGTTGCTAGTGCCGCATATCGAGTACAGTGAATTGAGTCTGAGATGATAGTGAGATTGTCAGAGTTGAAAGCAGCCCATGGAATGCAACAGCTCTTCCATACCTAGGAATTCATGACTCTCTCTGAGAACTGACATGGTAGATCCGTTGGCAACATCTTCGCTCCCTCCTTGCTTTAAAGTACAATCATCTGGTCAAGTATTACCCCATAACAAGAGCTTCAGAAATACACACAAGTTAGAGCAAGCGAAAAACTATTAAAAGGGTAGTTTTTCCTGGTCAACTATCAGTTAGATAAACTATTATAATGTTAATAACATAATAAGCCTTAGTACTGGTGATATGCACCAAATCTCATGGCTGCTTCGGAGTCCTGGTCGGTCATTAGAAGATGCAGCAGCAGCCTGACTTTCAATAAGCTACTCTGTTAATTCTATAATTAAAAAAACTCAGGATCGATAATAATCTAACTCTCGACCTCTTGGCCCACCAGTCTCTGTCCCAAGGTCTTACATCGACGGTCAAAGAGTATTGACTTAAATTCATCGTCGCTGTGACCCGCTTCACTTACAAGCCATCAGTCTTAGTCCCCAACGGCGCCGGAAGAAGTGGGATAGTCATCGGTGTAAATAAACGGACAGAAGCCGCGTTTCTCCTAAAAGGGAACGCTATGGTCACGGTTGGGGCACTGGGGATAGGGACGAATCATTTCCAAGAGCAACAGGCTAAGAGCACAATAGACCAACACCAATAGCGACCCGAACACTTGGCAGCACCAGTACCGCTTTCACCGTGAGGTACAGAGCCAGCCGATGAATCAGCTCAACTGGCATTAACAAGACCAGCAGTGCCAGCGGCAAGAGTCTTAGGTCCCAGAAAGACAGGGAATCAACACCCAGCATTCATATGATGCTGAGATGTCCTCTTTGAGCCATAGATCTGATGAGTGATAATAGTGGGAGTGGTAACAAGCTACCTAGCCTCATGTCCAGCAGTGCCAGTCGTAGTCGATCGTCGAGCAACTCAGCGAATGCCTCGACAGGTTCTGGAGCCCAACCTCCTCTCGTCTCCCCAATATCAACGTACACGTTCCAACTAATACTGTTACTCATGACTTCTAGATTGCTTCACCCAAGCCACTCTCGAAGTCCACGGCTTGGGCCCTCATGAGGCTCCTCAAGAAACTCTCCTTCCACGTCAACAAGGCTCTCCTGACGAACCAGGAGGACCAATTTACATGTTCTGTTGGCACTGTCAGTTGCAATGCCAGCGGACATTGAGATTATCAATAACCATTTGTTCCGAAGCCTACGGAAATGGACGCCGAAAAACTAAGTTGATATATCAGTGAAAGCTATATCTACTTCTATCTAGGAATGACCAGCTTGGGGTTCCCGTTGATAAGATTCATCAATGGTGGATTCAAACAATTCACACTATCTGAGTGACTCTATGTAGACGTCAAGGTATCACGAAGGTTGGAAGGCGAACTCGTCCAAACCTCTCGAATACATCGCTAGGCCAGCAATAGCCCTCATCTGCTTCGCTGGAGCTGAATTTGATACGGAGAGAGGAATCATGCGTTGTATGGCGCTGTGGTCCCCTATGCGATCCCAGCGACCCGAATCCTTCAGAGAGTCTCCGTCCAGGTCACCGCATAGGATGGCCCTGAACAGGTCTGTGGAAGCGTTGAACGACGAGCCTAAGATACCAAAGCTGGTCCCGAGTGTTAACTTCAAGTGCACAGTATATGCTGAGTTCATATCATCGTACATGTTTTTTCTCGCATCTCCAAGCAGGGTCAATTTCACCATGCACAATTGTATTATCAAGAAATTGTGCTCTGCTATTTTTAGTGACCTAGTTTGACCTTCCATGTCGTAAACGGTGTCCTACAACTGGTCTTCGAATATTGTCGCTTCTTTTTCGGCGATCTTGAGCTCTTTGCTCTTTTGTGTTCTGATTTTTGGTGCTTGATGCTTTGCTCTTCCTGTTTCTTGCTGTTGTCGATCGATCGTCGCACTTCCACTTCGAGAGACTTGAGCTTCTCTTGTAGCCCTGCCACAGCAACCTCCTTGAGCTTCTGGTACGCTGCCACCTTCTCATCTGTTAGCTTTTGTTGCTTCTTGGCATTGTCCCGGATCTTCGTCTTGAGAATGCCCTTTGCAGCCTTCCACGCTTCAGCTTGTTAGCCAAACTCTTTCATATTCTTTTGTTAAGCCGTTCCGGTTTCGTCGAGTAGCTTTCGGAGTCTGTCATTATCGAGAGCAATTCGGAGCCGACGGATGTTGGTGGCCTACCTGCATAATGCAGCCAAGCGGCTGCTTAAGCTTCTTTTCCGCGGTTCTGTTATATAACAACACATCTCTCATGAACTAAGATGGTAGGAAGGCCTATTCGTTCATTGGACTCAGGTCCAAGCATTAGGACAATGGATTTTGGTGCCAAGGCTGTCTACTTACATGGTGCAGCTAGCCGCTGTAGCCACGGTAGCATCCATGCTCAGTCTATTTGTACCACTTGTAACACCCTTCCGCTTTATAAGCAAACGATGGATCGCTTCCACTGCAACGAAGCTCGCTATGTACCAGCGCTTCGTGCTTCATGGATTGAGTCAGCTGAGAAAAGAACGGTACACTATCACGTGTTCTTGTGCCAGCCCCGAACGTCAAATCAATTGAAGTCTCCTTTTTAGCTTCTCTTAACTGCCGCGTCTGCCGTCCCAAAGTAAAGAGCACGATGTAAGAGTCACAGAGACAAGGAGCAGAGGACCAGGGGTCATGCATGTTTTCTCCTCTCTGAAGAAGCGCCAAGGCCAACATCAAGCATTTGGGCATCCGCATGCGCATCGTCAGGATCATGCAGCAGGGGATGCAAAGATCCCCTGCTCTTGGTCCCATTGACCATATCTGGGTACACCGCCTGGAAAAGCATTATCGCTGACAGATCAAGGCGATCGTTCTCGGTAGGGAAGATGCTCGTATCCCTGGGCCAGTGATACGTGAGTCAAAGGAGGAGATCGTCAACGCCTATCACAGGCTTAGATTTAGTGAGAGTGTTGAGACAGAAATTGTCCTTCACTTGGCCATTGATATACTTCAGATGGTTAACTTCTCCAACTTACAGAAATAAGTAATATCACTAAACAAGTACCTTACGGATCTCCTCAGTCATTCGCGTTGACGACATCCCCTCTCACACGACTATCCCATTTTATGGCTATTACCAGCAATAAATTACCAGTAACATATTTTTAGCAACTTATCGCCACCCCAGGGAGGGCCTTTATTCTCTGTTCTAGCTGGCGTAGGCCGGCTTTCGAAGGGGCAGGCCATAAAGTGCTAGACGTCTCGAGTGGTTATAGCCTCTTTGGAAACGGCAAATTAAGAGGGTAGCATTTCCGATGTATATTGTCCTCACTGCCGGGCTCCCAGCATAGGGCCGTGATTTCTACCATCTCATCAGGCTGCCCTGGATTCGAGGGTGACGAGGTTAGGCTTTCTGATCATCGAACGAGCTGTTCGACCTGTTGTTATCTTCGTTTGGCGAACAGCTATCGGATGTGTTATTATTCTTTATGAAGCTTGTTGGTGTCCATTGAACAGGTGATTGGAAGACAGATTCGAGTTCCTCGCCGATCTTCGGCCAGCGCGGGACTTTACCGGAATTATACTTATAGGCAAGTTTGGGGTCTGCGTCAATAGCATCGACTTATTCACAAAGCGGAGCATTTGACGACAAATCACTTTGCGTGCCTTATTAAAACCAGCAACATTAGCATCAAATAGAGATTTGTCGTTAACAAGCGGGTCGAAGCCCTCCTTTTTGGTGCTCTGTAGTGCCTGGTTGGAAGATGCCCCTGCTTATTTCGATTCAATCTTACGTAAAATAAACATAGATTGGTCAAACCACAATTACAATAAGTAATAGCGGATTGAAGTCAACTTCACGAATGCATATTTAGAACTTTATATATAAGTAATAGATAATAAAACTAATTATAAATTACTTATACTGCTGTTATTGTTGCAGCAAATGACCTTAGCATTGCAAATCTTAGAGTTAGTGCAGGTTTAACCATAAAGCATTAGGTAAGTAGCATAATTAAGGAGTAAAAGATGTCTACTGCTATTAGCCTCAGTAGTACAGCAGAACTGAGTTCCTAAAGAACAGGCATTGTCCTGCTAAGTAGGTGGGGGAGCTGGGCAGTTCGTGCTACTAACATCCCTTTTGGTTCTAAGTATACATTAAGTTAGAGACATTGTTAGATGCATTAAAAAAAAACTTACAACGGAGGGCCGGCATTCTGGGCCAGGGAAAGTCACCGAAATTCGGGCCACTAAGGTTAATATCTTGAATCTCAACCTGTGCAGCCGGTTCGGCAATAGGCGATGCTAAAGCGCCTTGCAGCAGCGCAAGACCGCAGCAGAGAGTGGAAAGTTGCATGGTGATAGTGTCTAGCTTAAGTGCAGGGCGAGTAGCTCAAGATAGGCTGTAGTAGAAAGAGAGTAGCTAAGGGAGTAGCGAGATGTAGAGTGACCGAGATGGCTAAAAGGTTGCAAGGTACAAAGGACGAGCAGGATAGACTAATATTCGTATAGAGTCTTTTACAGTACTTTGTTCATTAAGGGCATCCCATCTAGGAAATGTTTTGAGTTGAAAAGGTTAATTCGCACCCGTTACAACGCTGTGCATCGCCCACCGTTAGCTATTATTAGTTATGACTAGATATGATATAAGTGTAGTCTGTGCTAAATTGTTGAAACATTATGGTGTAAGGTCTAAATTGTAAGCTAGATGTGTTATTCGTCGATGAGACCTGTGGCTAAAAGCTTATCTTTAAATATTAACTTAGTAGTCTGTGCTAAGGCTTGCATCTCGTGCAAGATTGGCGGAAGTCGGTGGTTGGGTTAATGCATATGCAAGGGCATCCGGGCATATGGCAATAACCACTAATCAGCCAGTTATGAGGCCACTGACCATTCTGTAGTCAGTGGCTTGCCGTTTCGTGAGAGAACGATTAAATGTAACTGTGGCTTGTCTTGTTGCCTTTGTCTTGGACTGCTTTCAACGACTATTATTACATGTGATATGAAGTAATTACACTTTGCTAGTTTTAAAGTTCTCTATGATCGGTCTGGCTTTAATTTCACTGTCCTTTGTCTATTAGGTAAAAGCGTTTACTTATATATAAGACCTGAGACTTTTAACTCATCCTTAAGTATTTATGCTGCCATATTTATTAAGCCATTATATTATCTTATTTACTACTAGTTTTTAAATATTAAGGGACTGCTTAGTATAGTATTTATATACTGCTATGCACTCAACCTGCCATATTCCAAATGGCATCAGCCATCTCACAGCGGTGGCTCAGTAGGGTAGATTGCCATACAATATGCATCTAAGAAGGTCGCCGCCAAAAGCTATCTTACGACTACAGGTTTGCTCTGAGGGTTGCCCTTTTGCGTCATATCGACATCACAGGTGGTAATACAACTCTGTAGCTAAACATACTGAGATTCTCTTAGGAGCCTGATATGTTGGGTGGATGTTGAGTGGATGTTGAGTTGAGTAATTTGCCTAGTATGCAGCCATCCATTTGGGTGGTGCTGCTTGTCCGATGAAAGCAGTGTTAAGTATTGCTTTATTGCGTAGGAATGATTATTTACTTTTACGCGGATGATGGAGCCTGGCCGACAAAGTCCAAACTAGGCTCAACAATGTGACCCCAACGAGAAGGTATGCAAGTGGCGCTTTGGTAGGTTTTGTAGACCTCTAATCTAGTTACCGCTCCTGGACTGGAGATAACCTCCCAATGGTACAAGGAGAGAGTGTAACAACAACCTGCCTATATATAGGCTGTTCCCCTCGGCGGTTGACGAGCGGTTATGCCCTATCTTAGAGTCAGGCCTCAACTTGATTCACAGCACTTGTTCAAGAGCCAAAACCAACTTTGCATCACACGTCTCAGCCTATTTCCTTCAAAATGAAGTTCTTCGTTCTTGCACCTTTCTTTTCCATGCCACTGGTTCTGGCTGCTCCTGGCGGTTACTACCCGCCAGGCCAAACTATCACGGTCACCAAGCCGGTCACGGTCACCAAACCAGCATACACGGTCACGGTCACCAAGCCAGCATACACGGTCACGGTCACCAAGCC
>NW_022158712.1:33439-41437 GCF_000260195.1 Fusarium odoratissimum NRRL 54006 | reverse complement strand
GCATACACGGTCACGGTCACCAAGCCAGCATACACGGTCACGGTCACCAAGCCAGCAGATACGGTCACAGTCACCAAACCTTGTAAGCCAACCAAGACACACCACGGTGGTGATGGCCACGGTGATGATGGCCACGGTGATGATGATGGCCACGGTGATGATGGCCATGGCGATGGTGGCTCCAAAGAAGGTGGCCAAGGTGATGATGGCTCCAAAGATGGTGGCCACGGCGATTCTGGCTCGTGAAAGTGCTAAGTTGGACCATAAGAACCAGGGCAACAAGTAAGGAGGTATGTAACTCACGGACCATATTAACTCATTGCAGCAGCTGACATATCAGGGGTATCCGTATTTGGATCAGGTAGCTGTCAGGAGTTGGCAGGACTAAGGACTTCGAGTGTTAGCCCTAGCGGCACTTAACTGACTCGGTTTTGAATGCTTTTGGATTGCTGGATTATAAGGCAGTTTGCTTTTTCACTTCTCTAAAAGTCGCTTACTCTATGGCTTAGTATGCTCTTTTTGTTATAGTTTAAGTCAAGTCACTTTATTATTGGCTTAGGTAAGAGCTTAGGCTACTGAGTTGGGTGTCTGATTGCTTAATAGTGATCTTTTCAATTATGCTTTTTTGCTGCAGTTATTGATTATAGTTAGTTACAGCTTATTAACAGGTATCTAGCCGCCTCTAGATTAAAAATTAAATTATATTCCTTTAAGAGATATTAGTATCTTATAATTTTACCTAGTTCCTAAAACCTTAAGTCTAAAAGGGATTTTATATACTATTAACTAGTATATAAAGATAACTAAGGGGCATATAGGTTAAGGGCCTAGTCTTATAGTTTAAAATTAATTATTATATAATTAATTTATTTTACCCTACTTTCCAGGAGTAGACTTTATTTTTAACTAAGGGTAAATATAATATTATTTACTATTATTATAAAGCCCTTACTACTAGGGCTATTTAGAAGGAGATAAATATATAGGCTAGTTCTTAACTCTAAATAGGATAGGACTTATTTTCTTTAAAGTAATAATAAGAAAATAAAGACTTGTATGTATTACTTATTATAATAATAAACTAGCTAATTTATCTTATTTTTATATAAGAGTTTAATATAATACTATTATATTATAAGTTAATTTACCTTTTTTATATCTTAGAATTTACTTTTTATTATAATATTAAAAAAATACTTATTTTTATAACTAAATTAATTTAAAATTGAAATATATATTATATAACTATTTAATTAAATAAGGTAATTTTAAAAATATACTTTATTACTTATTTCTTTTTCTTTAGGTTTATAAGTTAGTCTTAAAAGGTATATTTAAGTATTTTTAAAGTCTAAAATAATTTAAATATTAATTATATATTAAGAGGTAAAGCTTTATTAAGTTAATATTATTATAATTAGCTATTTTAATAATAGCTTAAACCTAGCTATATATAAACTAGCTAAAAAGCCTTACTTTTTAATTAACTTTAATTTTCTTCTTATAATTTACTTTAAAAGTTTTAGATAAATTATTATAATATATTATACTTTAATTATCTAATATTATTATACCAGCTATACTTTTTATTTTATTTAATTTCTTAATAAATAGGCTAGTTAATTATTAATTAGGTAATAATAATATTTTAATTATAAATTATCCCTTTTTGCTAAAATTACCTTATAAAAGAGTTTATTATTCTCTAAGCTTTAATTAATAAAATATTATTAAACTTACCTAGCTTTCTTATTATAAAATTATTATAATAATTCTAAAGCTTTTACCTTAAGCTACCTAGGAATAATAATCATAATAAGAAATTAAGCTAATATTAGGCCTAATTTGCCTATTATTATTATAAGACTAATTAAATTACCCCCTTATAAGAAGGAATTATAATAAACCTAAAAGATATAACTTAAATAATATTAAAATCCTTAATAAATTAATTATAAGTGATTTTTATTTTTATAAGCTATTTAACTAATACCTAGTTAATAAGATAAAAGTATTACCTTTAAGGATATAATTCTTTTAAAGAAATACTTATTTTATTAATATTAATATAATAATCCTTAGCTTTAAGAATTATATTTAAATTAAAATTAATTTAAGCTTAAAATAAATAACTTATAAAATAAGTAATAATAATTAAGAAATAAAAATAACTTAAGTATATATTAAATAAACTCCTTATAGGAATATCTTATTTATAGCTTAATATTATAAGAAAGACCTTTTAAAGAAGTTATTAAAGATATTATAAGTCCTTTTTTAATAAGAGTATTAAAATTAAAGTTAAAAATATTATAAGATTTATACTCTTAACTATTATATAAATAACAGAGAAGTAAATTAATAACTTAAAAAGAGCTTTTAAAAGAGTATTAAAAAGATATAAAAGAGATAAAATATATATTTTATTTGCCTTAAATAATATATTATAAGAGGGATAAGATAAATAAAAGTAATATTATTAAAAGTAAATACCTATTTATTTTAAAGAAATTAAATATAATTAAATAGCTTTTAATAAATAAACCTCATCCTTAATTAAAGACTTAGGGAATTATAAATTATATTAGGCTAAACTCTTAAAGTAGATTAAATAATATCTTAAATAATATCCTTAGGAATTTTATTATTACTAAGATTTTATAAAGAGATACTTATTTTAAGATATTACCTTAATATAAAGGGCTAATTAATATTATACTAAGTTAACTTAAAACTAAGAAATATTATAATTTTAAATAAAACTAAGTTTTCCTATCTCTTAATAATTAAGTAATATATATTAGGTATATTAAAATAAAAATACTTTATTAATTATTAAGAGATATAATACTTTATATTACTTAGTATTATGCCTTATATTATCTGTAAATATAAACCTAATATAAACTAGTTTACCTATTTAAAACCTAATTATTATATATTAATAGCTAGTAAGCTAAGTTTTATAAAAGTATTAATAAATATATCTTATATACTAATAATAGTTATATAGAAGTAATATAATATAAGGTTATTATTAATTCTAGAATGATATAATCTTAGAGTATTATTATTATTATACTTATTATTTCTTTTTTTAATTAGTTACTAGGGTGGAGTTTTTATAAGGTATATATAATATAACTATTAAAATTATAATACTCTAAGTAATTTCCCTTTTAGCTTATAAAGTAAATTTATCTTATAATTAAGAAAGCCTTTATTAATTAACTAATAATAAGGCTATATAAGTAAGAGGATTTTATAATTAAAAATTACTAATTTAATATAGTAAGTATTATCCTCTTTTTCTTAATTTATTTTAATTTTTATTATTATTTTTTTTTTAAAGTTTATAAGTTAGCCTTAAAAGGTATATCTAAGTATTTCTAAAGTCTAATATAATTTAAATATTTATTACCCCTTAGCAGGCAAAGCTTTATTAAGTTAATATTATTATAGCTAGCTGCCTTAATTATAGCCTAAACCTAGCTGTATATAACCTAGCTAGAGGGCCTTGCTCTTTAGCTGGCCTTAATCTTCTTCTTATAATCTACTTTAAAGGCCACTTTATCGCCAACCCCTGTAGATACCATACTTAAATTTTTATTATTATATTATAAAGCTTATTATAATTATCTTTCTTAATAGCTTATTTAATTTTATAAGTTATATTATAGCCTTTTATTAAATAAGGCTTATTAGGATTAAGTACTTATAGGCTTCTTTTAAGTATTATAATAATAAAGCTATAATACTATTAGTAATTATAATTATAAGATATATAAGGGAAGTTAAATTAAATTACTTATTATATAATAAATAATTTAAGTATAATATCCTTTAAAGTAAATTATAAGAAGAAGATTAAGATTAATTAAAAAGTAAGGCCTTTTAGCTAGGTTATATATAGCTAGGTTTAGGCTATAATTAAGGCAGCTAATTATAATAATATTAACTTAATAAAGCTTTACTTATTAAAAGCTAATAAATATTTAAATTATATTAGATTTTAAAGATATTTAAATATATCTTTTTAAGGCTAACTTATAAACTTAAAAAAAAAAGTTTAATTATAAGTTAAAATATTAATTCTTTAAAGATTATTATAAGAAATTAAAATTCTTAATTATATATTAATTTATAAAAAAAATTAAATCTTTAGGCTAAGTTTTTAATATTACTTTTATTAAAGTATTTTATTTACTTTTAAATAAAAAAGGTTAAATATAATAAATATAATTTTAAATAGGGAAACTAATTTATATTAGGTTTATATTTATAAATAGCATAGGGTATTAATACTAAGCAGGTTAGTTATTATATTTCTTAATAGTTAATAATATAATTTAGGCTTATTAAGGTAAAGAAGTCTTATTAATAGCTAGTAAGCTAAGTTTTATAAAATACTAATAAATATAATTTATATACTAGAGGTAATCTATAAGGATTATTAAGGCAGTTAGATTATAGTAATCCTAGATTATAATAGTTCCTAGAGTATTATAATCCTACTTATAAGGTAATTTAGTTTTAATTAATTTATAACTATTAAGGGGCTAATGCCTTATATAAGTTTTTATAGGGTATATATAATATAACTGCTAGGATTATAATATAATCTCTTCTCTCTATTAGGTCTTATCTTTAAGACCTTAAAGTAGGCCTAGTTTATTTTTTATTTAATTAGTTTTAATTTATATCTTTAATTAATTTTTTTTATTAATATATTACTAATAAGATATTTAGTTATATTTCTAAGTTTATTAATTAAAAAACTAAAAAGTATAAATTTTTAGTTAAAAGTATTAAGCTATTATATAAACTTACTAATATGCTATATTCTTATTATTTTAAATACTAAAAGGAGTATTTAATAATAGTAAATTCTTTATATTATAGTAAATATATTTATTAAGGGCAGTCTTATAATAATAGTAGGGTGGCATCTTCTTATATATAATTTTCTTTTTCTTATTTACTTAGTTTTACTAATAATTTTAGTTAAAAAGCTGATTTCCTAAGAGAAGAAGTTAGATAAGGATAAAATAAAGGCTAATAAGGATGTTTTAAAATTTTATAAAAAGTTAGCCTTATTAAAGGCATATATAGCTATAGCTATTAGTTATTTATCTTAGATTTATAAAATTAAAAATAAAGTAAAAGAGTATTATATATCTAAGTTTTATTATAGTATTTAGGGTCTTAAAGGAGAGGATAAGCTAGCTAAGGAGTTAAGTTATTATAAGGATAAGGCTTCTAATAAGTTTTATTCTTTAAATCCTAAAGGTATTAATTAGGATTCTTTTAGTTTAGGGGATTTTAACTTTAATCCCCTGACTTTTAATATTATTAATAAAAATTCTTTAGAAGTTATTAGGTATTAATAAGGTGTTTTATTAGTTTTTATGTATTTTTGCTTTTTAGGTAGTTCTTTTATTTAATTAGATATATTTTCTATTTATTAATTTTTTATATATCTTTAATTTCCTTTACTTTATATACCTTTAGTCTTGTAATTTATTATAGTTTATTACTGGTTTTAATATATATTATATTAGCAGCTGATTTTAATATTAAAATATAATAAATTAGGTAATATCTAATATTTAGGGGTAAGTCTAGTTTATATTAGTCTTCTCCTGTTTTTTATTTAACTTTAACTAGTCCTAAGTACTTATAGTCTAGTTTATAGCTTAGTTAGTTTATTTTAATATTTTTAGTAAATAAGTAAATTATATCTCCTTCTGTAAAGGTTAATCTTTTTAACTGTTTTAGGTTATAATATCTTTATATCCTTTTTCTAATATATTTTAACTTAGTTTTAAGTTCTTTATATACTTCTCTGAGTTTAGTACTTATAATAGTAGCTGCTAGGTTTATAGTCTTAGGTTTCTAAGTGTTATAATATATATTAGGTGTGAATTTAATATTTATATTAAATAGTATAAGCTTTGTACTTTTGTTATAGGCAGTGTTATAGGCTAACTAGGCACTTAGTAGCTTTTTAACCTAATTGTTTTATTTATAGTTAATATAATACTATAAGTATTATTTTAATACTTAGTTTATTTATTTTATTTAGCTATTTACCTATAGTTTAAATATTATAGTAAGTTAGTAATTAATTTCTATATATACTATAAGTAATTACTAGAACTTAGAGGTAAATATTAGTTTTCTATCTAATAGAATTTCTCTTAGTAATTCTTACTTTCTTATTACCTTATTATAAAAGATATAAGCTATTTCTTTTATATTTATGGCTTTTTTATAAGGTAAGTAAATTAAATATTTTATAAGTCTATTTATAATACTTATAATATTATTATAAAAGATTTTAATTAAGGGTTTTTCTAATAATAGTAATTTAATTATAAAGTCTATTATAATTAAGCTTTATAGTCTTTTTATAACTTTTATTAGTTATAATACTTTATAAGGTTTATATTATTATACTGTTAATTTTATATAAATATTATATTACTTAATAATCTTTTTTATTACTTTTTTTATTATTTAATATCCTTATTATAATAGTTATTTTAAGGTTTTTATAACTCTTTAATATCTATATAATAGATATATATAGAATTCCTGGATAAGTTCTTTTAAGTTGCCTAGAATTTCCTTAGTTTTTATTATTTATATTTATCTTAATATTTATATTAATTAGGTAAATTAGTATTTTTCTTTTTAATTTTTCTTTAGGAGTTATTTCTATATTTTTAATATATTAGTATTATAATCCAGGCGTTTACTAATTATATTTGCTTTTTTATTATCTAATCTTTTTTTATAAATAATTATAAAGTTAAATTTATAAAGGTATTTAATATAATATAGTTATTATTAGTTAAGCTTCTAAGTTATAATAAAGTATAAAATATTCTAGTAGTTAGTATAAACTTTAATTTAGTATATACTTCTTATAAGATAGTACTTAAATTCCTTAAAGTAGTTAATAATTACTAAAACCTCTTTATTATAAATAGGGTAGTTAAGTTTTACTTTATATAACTTATATAAGTAGAATATAATAGGGTGTAATTTGCCTTAGTTATTATATTAACTAATTTATCCTCTTAATGCAAAGTTTAATAAGTTAGTTTTTAATTTTATTTCCTTATTAGGGTTAAATATAATTAATATAAGCTTAGTAAGGATAGCTTATTATAGCTATTTAAATATTTCTTATGCTTTTAATTCCTATATTAAGGTTTTATCTTTTTTTATAAGTTTTATAAGTAGGATTATAATTTTATTAAAGTCTTTAATAAATTATTAATAATAATTAGTAAATCCTAAGAAGCTTTATACTTTTTTAATTATTTTAAGTATTAACTAGTTTGCTATTACTAAGATTTTATTTTATTTTATTTTAATTTTACCTAGTGTAATAGTATATCTTAGAAAGTTTACTTCTTTTATATAAAAGTAACTTTTCTCTGGTTTAACTAAGAAATTAATATCTTATAAGGCTTTTAAGACCTTATAAAAATATTTCTTATATTTTTTTTTATTATCTAAGAAGGTTAGGATATTATCTAGGTAATATATTATAAAACTATCTAAGTATTATTAAAGTATATTATTAATTATCTATTAAAATATTATAGATATATTAGTAAGTCTAAATAATATTACTAAGTATTTAAAGAGTTTAAATTTAGTTTTATATATTATTTTTTATTTATCTCCTTTTTTAATATAAATTAGGTTATAAGCTCTCTTAAGGTCTAAAGTAATAAAGATTTATTTGCCTTATAGGTAGTCCTTAAGTTTTATAATAAGCAGAAGTAAGGTTTTATTCTTAATTATAAGGGTATTTAATTTCCTATAGTCTATAATAAGTTATAATTTTTTATTTTTTTTAGGAATAAATATTACTAGAAATCCTATTAATAATATAAATATCTTAATATTTTTTTTTATTAGTTTTATTTTTAGGTATTTCTTTAAGGTTATTAATTCTTTTTTATTAAGGTTATAAATCTT
>NW_022158712.1:31654-33339 GCF_000260195.1 Fusarium odoratissimum NRRL 54006 | reverse complement strand
TTATATTATAGTATTTTTATTTTAAGTTCTTTTTTAAATAGTTTCTTATAAATATAATATTCTTTTAGAATATTCTTAAGTTTATTTTATTATTGTTTTTCCTTAAGTTATTTTTATAATTTTAATTATTTATCTAGGTTATATAGCTATGTTTTAAGGAGATTTAAAATCTAATAGTTTTATTATTTTTTGCCTTTTATGTACTTATATTATACTCTTTTTAGAGGTAGTAAATTCTTTATTTTATACTTTCCCTTGCTGTCCTTTTTAGTTAGGGTTTAAGATCTCTTATTATTTATTATAATTATTTTTTTATTACTGCCTATATTACTTAGGATAGTGACTTAGCTAGTTGGCTAGTTAATATCTAGGTTTACTTATTTAAGCTATAATATACTAAGTGTTATAACCTAATATATTTTAACATATATAAGATAGGTGCCTTACTTTTTCCCTCTAGTAAATAACTACTTACTTTATAATAAATTAAATATATACTATTTAACTTATATAATAAAGGAAGATAAATAAAGTTAAACTAATCTTATTTAACTTATATATACCTTAGTATATATATATATTTATTTAGTAGTAAATAAAACTTAGCTTACTAGCTATTAATAAAATATCTTTATATTAATAAGCCTAATATATATTACTTAATTATTAAGAGATATAATACTTTATATTACTTAGTATTATGCCTTATATTATCTATAAATATAAACTTAATATAAACTAGTTTACCTATTTAGAAACCTAATTATTATATATTAATAGCTTTTATTTAAATTATATTATATAATACTAAGTAATATTTATATAATAATACCTATTACTCTAAGCTGCCCTTTAACTATAAAATATACTTAGTATATTATACCTCTTAAAGAAGTATAACCCCTTATAGAAGAGCTATAGGAGGTCTTAATAGAAATAAATAAAGAAGAGAAGATAGAGAGCCCTCTAATTTACCTAAGTTCTTATAAAGATAAAGTTAAAAAGCTTAAAAAAAATCTTTATAACTTAGAGGAATAATATAATACTTTCTTAAATAATACTAAGAATAATACTAAGATTATATAAAATAAGATTAAGGCTTTAGAGAAAAAGATAGTTAACCTTACTAAGATTATAAAGTTACTTAGAAAAATAGCTAAAAATAATTAAAAACTATATAAAGAATATATTAAGTATACCTAAGCTATTATTACTATTAAAAAAGACCCTAGAGAAATCCTTTAATTTTATTAGCCTAATTTATTTAATAGTAATATTAATAACTTATAAGGATTTTTTATTAGCCTCTAGAGCTACTAAATATACTACTTAATTTAGCTTATAACTAAAGAACTAAGAGTATAATATAATATAGGATTTCTTAAAGATAAGGTATTATAAATAATAAAACCTATTATTTATAACTATATTAATAATCTACTTAATAAATAATAATAAATAATAAAATATATTTATAAGAAATATAAATACTTTAAATTTAAACTTAGAAATACTTTTAGAATTATAAATAAAAAATAAATAGTAGAAATAAGGATTTAATAACTTAAGCAAAGAGGATCTGCTATAAACTACTTTATAAAATATTATTCCCAGGCAGTAAGGTTAAACTGGGGTAAAGAAGCCTATATAATATATATATATCTAAGACTTAAATCTAAAGTTAA
>NW_022158712.1:28991-31554 GCF_000260195.1 Fusarium odoratissimum NRRL 54006 | reverse complement strand
GACCTAAACCTATAAATCTAAATAACCTTATTAATATTATTATGGAGATTAATAATTAATAATATAAGTAATATAAAGAAAAATAAGCTAAGAAATAAAGAGGATTATATAACCCTTAGTAAAATACTAAGTAGTAAAATACTAACTAAGAAAGAAAGAGGCATATTAATATATAATATAATATTAAGCTAGGACCTATAACCCTTAAAGTAACTTAATAGGATAATAAAAAAAGACCTTATAATATATCTAAGGTTAAATACTATAACTATAATTAGTTTAGATATATTACTAATAAATACCCTTAACTAAGAAGGGCAAAAGATTTTAACTAAGGTAAGTAAATATTAGGTATAATTAATAAATAAGACCCTTAAATAGTAATATAAACCTAAACCTTAGGAATAATATAAAGTATATATAATATAGCTAATATAACTGCCCTATATAAAGATAATATACTAAAGGATAAATAAAACCTATACTTAGAAAGTTTAATCTAATAACCTAAGAAACTATTCCTAGATAAGTAAGAAATATTAGATAAATACTATAAAGACCTTATAAAAGAAGAATAACTAGTACTAGGATACTTAGTAATACCTTAATATACTAAGGAAAAAAAATAAAAATAAAAAAGAATATTAAAGAATTAGTGCTATATAGTATATATAGAAACTAAAGTAAAGTATAAAGAATATATATAAGAATATTTTATAAAGAGAAATAAATAATAAAATAAATAAAAAATATAAGAAGAAGAAAAATAATAATAGTAGTATATTATAGAATATAAAAGACTATAAGTCTTATATATAATAAGGAAGAAAATACCCTTATAATAAGAAATTAAGAAATACCTAGAAGACTTATAAAAAGAGGAAGCTACTCCTGATGAAGAGAAGTAAGTACTTAAATAAATAGATAATATCTTAGTTTAAGTTACCCTCTAAGATATAGAAGAAGTAATTAAGAGAAAATAAAAAAATAAAAATAAAATCCATATATATAAATACTACTAATCCTAAAGTATAGGATATAAAGGAGGAATAATATAAATAGCTGCCTAATAACTCTATAGGGAGGATAAATATATTAAATAGAAATAAAAATAACCTTATAAACTATTATTTAATAAAACCAGTATTAGGATCTAAATATCTAATAAAGAATAATATATATAAGGCGCCTAGGAATATAGAAATACTAATAAACTAGAAGTATTATATATTTATACCTATTATATAAGTAATATAATAAACCTACTTTATAAAAAACCTAAGTTTAACTTAAATAATAATATAAGAATATTCTTAACTTATCTAAGATATAAAGAATTATTATAGGTATCTTATAAGTATTATTAATACAAAATGCATAAGTAAAATAAGGAAGATAATAATTATTTCCTTATTATAATCCTTAGTATACCTAATAATAAACCCTACTTAAAAAAAAAAGTAAAAGAATACTTAATATATCTTTAGTATAAAAGTCTTAGAGTAATAAAGCTATAATTTTATATAGTATACTACTAGGAAATAAAAAAGAACTAAAACTATTACTAAGAAGTTTAAAAGATAATATAAGAAATTACTAAAGTAGAGAAAGAATTTTAGGAATAAATCTAAGATAAATAATATAATTACTTATAAAAAACCTCCTTAATTAATAATACTAGCTTAGAAGATAAATTATACTTAGAAAAGAAATATATCTTTAAACTAATTAACCTAAATAAAGGGTTTAATTAGGTATTAATTAATAATAAGATTAAAGAAGAAATAAAAGTAAAAAAATAATAGAGATAAGATCTCTAAGATAGAGAAAGAAGATAATAAGAAAATAAGATAAAAGATATATTATTAAATAAAGAGTTATTAGATAATAAAGAATATATTAAAGATTATTATAAAGGAATTAACTATAATAATAAAGACTATAGTTATTATATTAAATAGACTTAGGAAAAGTAATATACCTTTTATAATAATAAAGCTATAAAAGAGTAATAAATAGGGATAAGTAAGACTTATAGCTATAAGTGCTCTAGGAGTAATATAAGATAATAAACCTAATTACCTAGTATTATAAGCTTAAATTAAAGGAAGATAATTAAATATATAAATTAATAATAAAGTAAAGAAGAACTTTATTAATTTAAAAATAGTTATAAAGCTAGGATTATTATAGAGGAAAAAGCAATTATTATACTAACTAATTAATATAAAAGTATAATACTTTAATTATAATAATAATATAATAAACTAAGAGATTAATTACCTTAAGATCCTTATTAAAGAAAAAGATTAAAAAGTAAGCTTTAATATTATACCTTTAGAATAGGAGATAAATATCCTACTTAGTATAAACTAGTTTAAATAATAAAACCTATATATTAATTAGAAGACTAGCTAAGTTACCTTTCCTAGTAATCCTAATAGTAATAATAAAATAATTATAATAAGTAATAAGAAATCTTAATTTATAATTAAAAAAGAAAGTATAAACTAATATAAAATAAAGATTTTATTACCTCTAAAAGGAGTATAATATAAGTATA
>NW_022158712.1:26604-28252 GCF_000260195.1 Fusarium odoratissimum NRRL 54006 | reverse complement strand
TAAAAATAAGATTATTAAAATATAATAAATAAGACTATAGGATTAACCTTATAAAAAAAAACTATTATTCTAGAAGTTATATCTACTTAATTAAAGAGAATTATAAGTTTAATAAGAGTATATTAATAAAATACTAAGGAAAGACTATATTAAGGAGTTAAGCTTATTAATAGTATTAGTAATATTCTTTATATTAAAGAAGAATAAAAAGAATTAACTAGTTAATATATATATTATTAAGGACTAAACCTTACTTCTACTTATTATAAAACTTAAGGATTAGTTATAAGGCAAAAAGATCTTTATAGCTTTAAATCTTAAAAGAATATATAACCTAATTTATATTAAGAAAAGAGATAAATAGAAAATAGTATTTAAAACCAGATTTAGACTTTTTAAATATTTAATAATACCCTTTAGTCTTACTAATATACCTATAATATTTTAGTAGATAATTAATAATATATTTTAATAATATCTTAATATCTTTATAATATATTACTTAGATAATATTTTAATCTTCTTAGATAATAAAGATAATTATAAGAAATATATTTATAAGGTCTTAAAAATACTATAAGATATTAAGCTATTAGTTAAATTAGAAAAAAATTACTTTTATATTATAAAGATAGACTTCTTAAGATATATTATTATACCTAGAGAAATTTAAATAAAGAAAAAGAAAGTATTTATAGTAATTAAATAAAAATAACTTATTCATATTAAAGAAATATAAGTCTTCTTAGGCTTTATTAACTACTATAAATAATTTATTAAGGACTTTAATAAGATTATAAATGCCTTAATAAAACTAACTAAGAAAGATAAGGTATTTACTTAAAATAATAAGATATAATAAGCCTTTAAGGACCTTAAAAAGGTAATCCTTAGTAAACTTATACTAATAATATTTAATTTAAATAAAGAAATTAAGCTAAAGATAAATTTATTAAATTTTACCTTAAAAAGATAAATTAATTAATAAGATAATACTAAGAAATTATATCTTATTACCTTTTACTTATATAAGCTATATAAAGCAGAACTTAACTACTTAGTTTATAATAAAGAGTTCTTAGTAATTATTAACTACTTTAAGGAGTTTAAATATTACCTAATAGGAAGTAAGTATTAAATTAAGGTTTATATTAATTACTAAAATATCTTATATTTTATTATAACTTATAAACTTAATTAATAATAATTATATTATATAAAATACCTATATAAGTTTAATTTTATAATTATTTATTATAAGGGATTTAAAAATAAAAAAGTAAATATAATTAATTAATAATTAGATTATAATATTAGTATTATTAAAGTAAAAGAATAAGTATTAAAAAAAAATAAAAAAGGAAAATATTAGTTTACCTAAAAGATATAAACCTTAGGATAAATATAAGTAAAAGTAATTAAAGAGATTTTAAGAGAGCTATAAGAATTTATTTAGGAATTCTATATATATCTATTATATAAATATTAAGAAGTTATTAAAATTATAAAATAATTATTATAATAAGGATATTAAATAATATAAAAGGTATTAGAAAAGGTTATTAAATAATATAATATTTATATTAAAATAAGGGCATAATAATATAAACCTTATAAAATACTATAACTAATTAAAGTTATAAAATAA
>NW_022158712.1:23819-26504 GCF_000260195.1 Fusarium odoratissimum NRRL 54006 | reverse complement strand
TATTATTAAAAGATTTATTAATTATAATTTACTATAATAATATTATAGTTATTATAAATAGACTTATAAAATTCTTAATTTATTTACCTTATAAAGAGGTAATAAATATAAAAGTTATAGCTTATATCTTTTATAATAAGATAATAAGAGAAAAAGAACTACTAAAAGAGATCTTATTAAATAAAAGATTAATATTTGCCTTTTAAGTTTTAATAATTACTTATAGTACTTATAGGAGTTAATTACTAACTTATAATAGCCTTTAAACCATAAGCAGATAGCTAAATAAAGTAAATAAATTAAGTATTAAAATAATACCTTTAATATTATATTAATTATAAGTAAAATAATTAGGTTAAAAAGCTATTTAGCGCTTAATTAGCTTATAATACTGCCTATAATAAGAATATAAAACTTATATTATTTAATATAAATACTAAATATATACCTAATATATATTATAATATATAAGAACCTAAGAATATAAACCTAGTAGTAATTATTATAAGTAATAGGCTAAAAGAAGTATATAAAGAACTTAAAACTAAGTTAAAATTTATTAGAAAAAGGATATAGAGATATTATAATTCTAAAAGGTTAAAGGGACTAACCTTTAAGAAGGGAGATATAATTTACCTATCTATTAAAAATATTAAAATAAATTAATTAAGTTATAAATTAAATTATAAATACCTAGGATTAGTTAAGATTAAATAAAAGATAGGAGAAGATTAATATAAATTAGATTTACCTTTAAATATTAAATATTACCTAATTTATTATATCTTAATACTAGAATTAGCTATTAATATAATATATATTAAAACTAGTAATAAATTATAATAAATTATAAGACTAAAAGTCTATAAGGCTAAAGTAACTAGAAAAATAGAAAAAACTAATAGATAAAAGATATACCTAATTAAATAAAAAAACTACTTAAAAAGTAAAAATATATAAAAGCTAATAAAATACCTTACTAATGCCTAGTAACTCTTAAAGAACTTCTACTAGCCTTAAATAAAGAGGAAGTATTAAGAAAATTATTACCTAAACCTAAAATAAATTAATTTATATTATTAGAGATATAATCTACCTAGAGGTTATAAAGTAATATATCTTTATATATATTTAAACTAGATAAGATTATATCTTACTAATCTACTTCCTAAAGGCTATAATAGGTAGCCTTAGAATGCTTTTCCTTTATATAATTATAAATTTTATAAATCTTTAATAAATAACTAATAGTTAGAGCTAAATAGGATTATAATATTACTATTTCCTTATAAAGCTTAAGAAGATCCTTACTTATTTTATTTTTATTATTTTCTAATTTTTTTTCTTATTTTATTAAATTTATAATTACTATAGTTAGTAAAAAAGGCTCATAAAATAATATATAATAATCTATAGGAAGAGGTAATATAAGTATTATTATAAGACTTTTTGGCTTATATATACTTACTGCAATAAGTAGAATTAGTAGATATTAAATACTTCTTATATACCTAAAAATAACAAGTATAAAGTATATTAGCTTTTTTATTAGTAAACTTAATAAAAAGCATAAGTATTTAAATTTTATAATCCTTATAAGATAACTGCTTAAATATATAATTAGATATTATAAGATATAATAATAAAAGGTTTAAATTAGACCTTATTAAAAGAAGACTAATATTAGTTAGGATAATAGGCCTTAAGGATAAGATTACTAGAGAGGAGAGATTATATTATAATCTTAGTAGTTATATTATATATATCTTATAAAAACTTTACCTTAATAATTAATTAAATAAGGACTAATAAGTATAAGAACAACGGCGCTCTAGGACTATATTATTCTAAGACTAATAGTAACCTTATATTATATTACTCCTATATAACTACTTTTAGTATATAAAATATATTTATTAATACTTTTATAAAACTTAGCTTATTAGCTATTAATAAAGTATTTTTATATTAATAAGCCTAATATATATTACTTAATTATTAAGAGATATAATACTTTATACTACTTAATATCCTGCCTTATATTATTTATAAATATAAACCTAGTATAAACTAGCTTACCTATTTAGAAACCTAACTATTATCTTATTAGTAATATATTTAAACTAATTATAGTTATAGTATTTAACCTTAGATATATTATAAGATCTTTTTTTATTATCTTATTAAATTACTTTAAGGGTTATAAGTCCTGGCTTAGTATTATATTATGTATTAATATATCTCTTTTTTCCTTAATTAGTATTTTACTACTTTATATTTTATTAGGGGTTATATAACCCTCTATGCTTCTTAGTTTGTTTTTCCTTATATTATTTATATTATTAATTATTAATTTTTATAATAATACTAATAAGGTTATTTAGGTTCTTAGGTTTAGGTCTAATATTTATTATAATATCCTTAACTTTAGATTTAAGTCCTAGGTATACTTATATTATATAAGCTTCTTTACCTTAGTTTAGCCTTACTGCTTAATAATAATATTCTATAAGGTAATTTATAATAGATCCTCTTTACTTAAGTTATTAGATTCTTATTTTTACTATTTGTTTTTTATTTATAATTCTAAAAGTATTTCTAAGTTTAAATTTAAAGTATTTATATTTCTTATAAATATATTTAATTATTTATTATTATTTATTAGGTAGATTATTAATATAATTA
>NW_022158712.1:0-23220 GCF_000260195.1 Fusarium odoratissimum NRRL 54006 | reverse complement strand
TAATATATATTAGGCTTATTAATATAAAGATACTTTAATTAATAACTAATAAGCTAAGTTTTATAAAAGTGCTAATAAATATATTTTATATACTAAAGATAATTATATAAGATTAATATAATATAAGCTTATTATTAATCCTAGAATAATATAGTCCTAGAGCGCTATTATTCCTATATTAGTTAGTCTTATCCTGGTTAGTTATTAAGGTGGAGTTTTTTATAAGGTATATATAATATAACTACTAAGATTATAATATTATCCTTTTATATTAATAAGTAGGTAAGGTAATTGCTTTTTTTTCTATAGTAATTAGAGCTTAGTAATTATTTTTAGGTTAATAAAGTTTCTTTTAGCTTTATAATTAATTTAAGTATTTAGCTATCTCTCCTTAATTTAAACTTTTAATACTAGGCAGTCTGGCTTATTATTTTATATAAATCTTAAAGTATTTATTAGTTTAAGTTATTCTTATTCTTACTTTTTACTTATTTAATGCTCTATTATAGATAGTATATAGCTTTTCCTAATACATCTTAATATATTTATTTATATTTACTATTATTATATCCTTCTCTATTAATATAGTTATTAATAAATTCTTTATTAAATAATTATTACTAAAAATATTCTTTTAGTTTTATATCTTATTTATCTAGGGTGGCTTCTTATCTAGATTATTTATTATTAGTTAATACCTAGTTAAATCTTTTATTAAGGTTAATAGGTTTAAAGATATATTCTTTTTTTAGTAGTAATTTATTACTACTTATTTCCTCTGTGTTTATAATCTTATTAAGTTATTAGAGATTTATAGGGTTATTATATAGGTAAAGTCTATTAGCTTCTTATTAGCTTTATTATTTTTTAATATTATCTAAGCTTATATTATTAATTACTATGTATTTTCCTTAAGTTATTTTATTAAACTTTTTTTCTACTTCTTTAATTATCCTTTATAATTATTTAATTCTATTTATAAGGTTTTTAGTTTTATAGATTTATTAGTAATAAGGCATATTAAATTATAATTCTACTACTCTGAGGTTATTATATTATATATATATTAGGTATCCCTTTATTTTATATTTTAGGTAAGGTTTATTATTTAATATACTAGGTATTATTACTAAAAGGCAGTTATTATTTATTTTTTCTTATTTATGTATTTTATATTAATAGTTTTTATATAATACCTAAGATATCTTAGTATATTAGGGGTATATTAATATAATTTATATATTATCCTTAGTATTAAATATTGGTTTTTTATACAGAGGATTAAGCATATTATTAGTATAGTATACTTTAATATAGATCTTATTCCCTTTTTTAGTATTTTTATATTCCTTGGCTCCTTATATATAGAAATCTTTTTATATTTTATAAATCCTTATTTTAAATTTATTATATTCTAGTTAGTATTCTTTAATTTACTTATTTATAATTTATTTATCCTTATAGCAGAGGTGTTATATAGTTACTTATATTACTCCTCCTCTATGTCTTATTAATTAAGAATATTAGTATTATTTCTACTATATTTTATCTTTGCCTTTTACTTCCTTTTTTTATATTTCTTTTTTATCTTAGAGTTTAGTTCTAATAGGGATATTATTTACTGCTTTAAATATCTAATTTTATTTTTTTATATTAGGGATAATAGGGTTTTTTTATTAAATAACTCTTAAGGTTTATAGTTTTATAAGTTACTTTTCTTTTTTTATATTTCTTTATTTTTAAGCTAATTTCTAAGTTTTTTAATTTTCTAATACTTAATATTTAAGCTTATTATTATATTATTCTTTCTTAGTTTAATAATACTTTTTAATTTATTCTTAGTATTTTTTACTTTTTATATTATTAATATAATTTTCTTTTATTTTTACTTCTAGGGCTTTATTATATATTAGGAATAGGTCTTATAGTTTTTTAATAGAACTTTTAAGGTGTTTATATTTCTATTTTACTTTATTATCTTTTTAGAATATTATACTTTATATTATATTATATGTATTTTATATTTTTCTTAATATTTAAGTTTATATAGTTATTTAAGGGTCTTATTATTAAGTTAGTCTTAGTATTTACCTACCTTAGTTTAAGTCCCTAGGTCTTTATAATTCTAAGTAGTTATATATAATATATTTATATTTATTATAGTTATAGTATTTAACTTTAGATATATTTTATTATTAGTTATTATTATTACCTGGTTAAGTAGCTTTAAGTAATATAGGTCTTAATTATATTTTATATAAGGTGTTATTTTATTAATTTCCTTATTATTATCCTTAGTTTTAAGAATTACCTTAGTTATTATTATTTTACTAATTAAGGTAATATAGATTAAAGTTGCTTTTTTTTTATTAATATATGGCTTTCTCTTATTTATATTTATATTACTATTTATTAATTTTAATTATTATAATAATATATATAATTAAGTTATTTAATTTATTAGCTATATATAGCTTATCCTTAACCTCTTCTTTTAAGCTTTAGTAATAAATTTTTATAAAAGACTTATTATCTTATTAGGTTTTAGTAGTAAGCTATTAAAACTTAGCTAAGTATATAATATATAACTTATATTATTTTAATATAAGTAATTTTATAATAACTTAGTATTTTTTATTAATTATGTTAAAGTTATCTTTAAGGGCTTATTTAAAGTTATCTTAGTCTTTAAAGATATTTTAGATATTTTATTTTTAATTTTCCTTTTTTTTATTTTTAAAGAAATCTCTTATTATAAGTTTAAATTATTCTTTAGTATTTCTTTAAATTAAAGGTATAGTAAATAGTAGTTTCTTTATAGTAATATCTAATTTATTAGGGAATAGGTAAAAGTATTCTTTTATTTAGGTAAGAAATAAGGTTATATTAGCTACCTATCCTTTAAAGGGTTTTAGCTTAAGGGGCTTAAGTACTTCTCTAAGGTCTTATCCTTATAGGTTATTAGTATTATTATTAGTAAGTATATTATTTTACTACTTATTAACTTATATCTATAGGTTATAAATAATATTATATAACTATTAGATTTTAGCTATAAGTTTAGTTATACTAAGAGGTACTTTTATATAAAGAGGTGCTAGTTTAGTATTAGTATTATTAGATATTTTAATAATATAATATTACTTAGTAATTTTTAATATAATATATTTTAAATAAGAGCTATTAATATATAATAAATATAGTTTTAAATAGGGAAACTAGTTTATATTAGGTTTATATTTATAGATAGTATAAGGTGTTAATACTAAGTAGGTTAATTATTATATCTCTTAATAGTTAATAATATAATTTAGGCTTATAAAGGTAAAGAAGTCTTATTAATAGCTAGTAAGCTAAGTTTTATAAAATACTAATAAATATAATTTATATATTAAAGGTAATTTATAAGGATTACTAAGGTAATTAAATTATAATAATTTTAAATTATAGTAATTCTTAGAGTATTATAATCTTACTTATAAGGTAATTTAGTTTTAATTAATTTATAATTATTAAGGGGCTAATGCCTTATATAAGTTTTTATAAGGTATATATAATATAACTACTAGGGTTATAATATTAAAAACCTAATTAAATTAAGAATATATTAAAAGAATTTTATATATATATTAATATATTTAATTTTAATAAGATAATTATTATTTTTAATTATAAACCTAATATAATTAATAAGTATATAACTTAGATAAGTATAAAACTTATTTTTTTTAACTTTTTTAAATTATAACTTAAAAGCTTAAGTTATAATTTAAAAAGGCTAGTTTTTACTTATTAAATTCCTTCTTAAATAACTTAAGAATTACCTAATAAGTTCTTATATTATAACTGCCCTTATTATATATATTATAATACTAATTACCTTATTATTTTAACCTTTATTAATTATTATTTTTTAATAATTTAGTTATTACTTATATATTAATATCTATTTAATAAATTACTTATAATACTTCTTATATAATTATAATCCTTTCTTTTTATAATTTAATCTTTTTTACCTTTTAATATTAACTTAGTATCTTTTTTATATCTTAAAGATTATAAAGCTTAGCCTTTAATAAGATAACCTTATATATAATTATCTTTATTATTTTAATAATTAACTTTAAAGCTTTAATAATAAACTCTAGGGAGTTATTATAATACCTTTTAATTTACCTTTTAAGATATTTAAATTAAGATTAGGCTTTAATTATTATCTTTAAAGTCTTTAAAGCCTATAATATTAATAATTAAATAGCCTCCTTAAGAGGTATTAAAATCTATAGCTATATATTAAGCTTTAAGATTATAATTTTTAAATTAAAAGAAATAAGCCTAGCTTTTTTAAAACCCCCTTAAATATTACTTTTTATAAAACTAGCTTTAAATATAATATAAAAGGCAAAAAAGAGTTAAATCTTAGAAATATAAATAATAAAGTATTTAATTAAATATTTTATTTCTTAATTATAAGCCTATTTTAATAGCCTAAAGTACCTAATATTAAGAGGCTAAAGTAAATAAGATATATAAGTAAATATATAAAATATAATAATTTTATTTTTTTTATAATATTTCTTAAAATTAGCTAAGTAATAGCTTTTATAATTATTAAGAATTAGGAGATTATAATAATTAATTAATTAGTTTTTTATAAACTAATTAAAGTACTTTAGCTACTTAAGACTTAGCTTATTGTTTATTTATTTATTTTAACTTATTATAATAACCTAATTACTTAAGAAGTTATATTTTTAATATTAATTTATAAGATAATATTAGCCTATATTAATAATAAATAATATAATTAATTAAACTTTTATATTAATTACTTAAATTATAGTAATTTATTCTTAGTTTCTAGGCTATATTAATTTTAGCCTTTTTTATATTTTTAATCCTATAATAGCTATTTTAATTATAATAAGGCCTATTATAAAGTTAATCTTATTAAAGTTTTAAATATTATCTAATTAGATAATATATATAATAAGTAAGTAATATAAATAAATAAGTAGTATAAAAGTCCCTTATTTTATATTAATACTATCTAATTAATTAATTCTTAATTAAATAATATATTATAATTTACTATTAAGGCTTATATAAATCTTATACTTTAGGCCTATTAGGAAGACCTAAAATTAAGTTTATAATAAGTTATATTTCTATAATATAGTTAATAAGTATATATTATAAATAAGTATATATTATACCTTCCTTAACCTTTTTAACCTATAGCTTAAAAGCTTAAGCTATAGTTTAAAAAGGCTGGCTTTTACTTATTAAATTCCTTCTTAAATAACTTAAGAACTACCTAATAAGTTCTTATATTATACCTGCCCTTATTATATATACTATAGCATTAACTACCTAGTTACTTTAACCTTTCTTAACTACTACTTCTTAATAATTTAATTACTACTTATATATTAATATCTATCTAATTAATTACTTATAATATTTCTTATATAATTATAATTCCTCCTTTTTATAATTTAGTCCTTTTTACCTTATAATATTAACTTAGTATCTTATTTATATCTTAAAGATTATAAAGCTTAGCCCTTAATAAGATAACCTTATATATAACTACCTTTATTACCTTAGTAGCTAACTTAAAAGCTTTAATAATAAACTTTAGGGAGCTATTATAATACCTTCTGATTTGCCTTTTAAGGTATTTAAACTAAGATTAGGCCTTAATTACTATTTTTAGGGTCTTTAAAGCCTATAGTATTAATAGTTAAGTAGCCTCCCTAGGAGGCATTAAGGTCTATAGTTATATATTAAGCTTTAAGATTATAATTTCTAAGTTAAAAGAAGTAAGCCTAGCTCCTTTAAAACCCCCCTAGATATTACTTTTTATAAAGTTACCTTTAAATATAATATAAAAGGCAGAAAAAAACTTAGTCTTAGAAATATAAGTTATAAAGTATTTAATTAGATGCTTTATTTCTTAACTATAAGCTTATTTTAGTAGCCTAAAGCACCTAATATTAAGAGGCTAAAGTAAATAAGATATATAAGTAGGTATATAAAATATAATAATCTTATTCTTCTTATAATATCTCTTAAAATTAGCTAAGTAATAGCTTTTATAATTATTAAAGATTAGGAGATAATAGGGATTAGTTAATTAATTAATTATAAACTAATTAAAGTGCTTTAACTACTTAAGACTAAGCTTATTATTTATTTACCTATTTTAGCTTATTATAATAACTTAATTGCCTAAGAGGTTATATTCTTAGTATTAATTTATAAGGTAATATTAGCCTATACCTATAATAAATAATATAATTAATTAACCTTTTATATTAATTGCCTAGATTATAATAATTTATTCCTGGTTTTTAAATTATATTAATTTTAGCCTTTCTTATATTTTTAAACTTATAATAGCTATTCTGGCTATAATAAGGCCTATTATAAAGCTAGTCTTATTAAAGTTCTAGATATTATCTAATTAGATATTATACTTTATAATTATATTTTATATAAGCCTAAATTAATTATAAATAATAATTAGATATTTATATTTAGCTCTCTAATAATTATATTTATAAAATAAATATATTTTTAGCTTTAGTTATTACCTTATAAAGTTATAAGCCTAGTACTTATTAATAGGTTATATATTATAGTTAATAAGCAGAGAAGTAGTTATTTCTTTTATAAAATATAATTATAAGGGAAATCTTTAGGAATCTAAGTTAAGGATAAATTAAATTATTATTTATTTCTTTAAATTAAATAATTTTTATAACTTTAGGATCTAATTATATTATAATTAAATACTATTATAGTAGTAATATAATATATACTTAGAGATCTTATAGTCTTTTATAATATATTAGATATTAAGTTTTAGATTATTTTAAAGGGCCTAAAGTATAAGAAGGGTTTTAGTTTTATCTAAAGGTTATATTATTTTTAATTATTAAGAATTATCTAATTAAATAAAAAGTTAAATATAAGAGGGAAAAATATAATATATACTTATCTAATAATATATACTTATTAATTATATTATAATATTAACTTTTATAACCTTTATTACTAATCTTAGGGTATACTAGCTTATACTAATTATATCCCTGATAACTATTATTTGCGTCGACAGCCTGACAACTATTGTTTGCGTCGACAGCCTACTGTACCAAGGACTGCTTGTAATTTACTAAATTATACACTTTCTGTCCATGCGCGAGCTCCCTGTCATTATTACTTTCATGAAATTTACATCCTTTTTATCCGCGCACGCTGGTTAGTTTTCGAACACCACTACCGCTTCTGCCCCCTGTCAGGGGTTCAATGGCCGGAAGTCAACAAAGCAAGGTAGTCTTTCTTTTTCAAGTCTTCATGTCCACTTCGAGCACGTCGAGCTTACCGCTTCTGTTATTTAACTCATCGTGGTGCTACAAAACGCGGCCATAGAAGTCTTAACAAATCTTCAACTTTTTATTAACTACGATACACATACAGTTATCTGCTATAGAGAAGAGTGCTAATCTGCCCTCTCGATTACCGGCTCCCACGTTATAACCTATCTTCGCGAAAAGCATTATATTCCAGAAGATGCAAGAAAAGGACTTACAAAGATCTTAAGATCTATCCCAGGTCTGCTCAGCCCCAACCTCATTCAGCCTCGGAAAGACGGAATCATTAAGCATCCACACTTACGCACTCACGATGGTTTCCACTGCGACAGGGGGTGTAACTTCCGTACTGCCAGCTTTCAGCTAATTAAACGACATTTCTCCGACCAACAAATGCAAGGAAAATGTCTACATTTTGGTGAAACGCGATCCTTCAAAGATCTTGATTCTCTTTTCCACTATGTTTACCTACAAACATGGGCAAGTGGCCCAGGTCGACAATACTGGATCGTTAAGCGTAATGGGAGCCAGCAGCGACCCATTGGGGGCGAGGAAGTTCAAAATCATCTCAGATTAGTGCGCGAACGTGAACCACAACACAAGCAACCTGGACTACCGCTCAACCACCCTCCTCCTCAAGTATTCTTGCGAAAAACGTGGCGCGTTTCGTCTTTTGGACCAATCAGAGCCTTTAGATTTCTACCCCCATTTTTGGACTTAAAACGGGGCGCGTTTTTGTCTATCGACGTTTAGCTGCAACTCACAACGCCTCGCGTTTTCTGTCCCAATGTCCCGTGCCATCCCTATAGAAACGAATTGGGCTCTGGCTCATCTGCATTCTCCTTTCCAGCTAGTGATTCTGTGTCAACTGGTTAAAAACGATACTAGACCACGAGTATCCTACTTACAAAAGGCTTTACAGCCAACTCTCGTTAGAAAAACTTGTCGAGCTTGATTGCATTGGCCTAGTCCTATATACCAAATTCAACTCTACTAGAATTGATTTATTTTGCTTCACATTACAAGGGGTGGACTTGATTTTTGACTAGGAGTAGAATTAAATTTGCTAAAGTCACGAGCGGCAGGGTAGGCTTGACTTTTGCATTTATGACTTGGCCTCGATTCCACGTTAAGATCTGGCTATACACAGAATGGATTACGTATAGCTTCTGCTCAAATTTAGAGGTTCTAAGGAACTCCTTGCAGGCAATTCTGTACTGGAGATCATTGATGAGGTTTAGATGACCGGAAAATAGGGCTGCATAGTATGAAGTCTGGGGTCAAAGTTATTCTAAAAGAGTATTCTGGCTGAGGCTAAATAAAGATATTTCTGCGAGATTCAGTTAGCTCCGGCTTGATATGATTCCAGTCTTCATATCCCCAGATATCAGCTGTACAAATAGGGGCAGGGTTGGCAGGATCGTAAATGTCTTGGTCAAATTCGAGCGTCGACTAGAAAATGACAAATAAAATCTGCTGAAAATCAGCCATAACGGACAAGCATATAAAAAGTAGATAGAACTATAGTCCAAGGCGTAATTAAATAACTAGCAATACCAAATCCATTTTAATCTTGATTCGCGCCTTCTATCTTACTTTCTCTCCTATATTCTATCATCAATATCTTACAACTAGCAGAGCTTCTTGCCCAATGTCTAACAAGCAAGTCTCACATTCACTAATCGAGCCTAGAAAACCTGGTGCAGGGTAAATAAAGCTGATCTCGAATCAGGCAGCAATGATACCTACGTCGCTGGTGCCTTAGCTCAAATGCTTCAGATGATAGACAATAGAACATATCTTAAGCATTTGTTATTGACCTTACTTATAGGTCCCTTTAAACTTTAATTTCCTAATACAATGAATAACAACTCTAATATCTCTCTATACAACATTGTCACAAACTATGGCAAGTCAATTACATCGCTTCTCCTTAATATTAGTTAAAATAAACAGCCCCAGCGGAAATATTTATTATTTATCTAAGAATTAGAGTGTCTTAGACTTGAGAACTCTAGTGACGGACCTATGCTAATATGCCGCAAGATTAATGCCTTTGAGGAATAAGACTATGTCGCTCTGTCTTGCACCTGGGGCAACTCTGAACAGGAAAGCCCAGTGAAGGGAAAATATAAGTTTCAAACTAGAGGATATAAGCCCTAATTGTTCCCATCGCTGGTTCGGGACAGCGTTTTTAACCATGTATTTTCTTTTATGCGGGCAAAGGGTCTTAGCATGCTTTAGATCGATAGGCATTGCGTTAAGCAGAAGACCTATAAAACAAATATTATATGTGCCCTAGTGCTACAGTCTAAAATCAACTCTAGTAGAGTTGATTTTATTGACCCACTTTAAACCTAGTAGGGTTGGTTATTGCAAGGGTGTAGAGTTGATTTAATATTGTTCTATATACGGGAATAATAGTACTGATTAGAACAGGGGTTTATCCCAGAACACGACACGTCCTTTCGCATAAAGTGCTATAGGGGGGTATATCATACTACTTACTAACTGGTCTCATTAGTGATCAAAGCACCATCGTGATTCAGATTTTACTACCAGTCACCAAGTCACTATGACAATCACTATGACAGCTCAAACGTGCATTCTGAGCCGTGCATTCTGAGCCATGCAGTGCAATTTATCCCTACGTTCTTTTCTTTGCACACTGCTTTCTCGTGTGCCAGGTTTGTAGGTTGGCCTCCATAGCCGATGAGGTTGGTTATAGGGTAGGCGTGGTGGCGGTAGTGAACAAGGGGCAGATGCGGGCCCAGGAGGTAACTTAGAGTCCTACCCTCTACTTGGTCCTAGTAGTCAATAACAATAGGAACTCTAGTAGAGTTCCTTTAATTGCTCCACCCTCCAAGGGGTAGGGTTACTTTAAGCGACAGGGGTAGAGTTCTTTTTCATCCCAACCAATCATAAACTTATAGGCGTATTAGGTAAGAAGCGCGATAACGCGAAACAGGTGAACCCAAGTCAAGTATGCACAACAGAACTAGGTCTGAATCCAATGGGAAACCCATGCAAAATAAATCCACGCCAATGAAAATAGTGATCTGAATCCATTACCCCTCCACGGATTCAAGTCAACATCACAAAAATTAAAGGAAAATGTGTTGAGACAATCAGTCCCAAGCTACCACTCAACGTTGAGCATCTGTATCTTTATCCTATATCTTCTCTAAGAGGAGAGCAGCATATGAAGGCGATTCATGTTGTCCAAGGTACGAGCCTCGTTCTATGATCTTGGACGATAAGATATCCTAAAAGTGTTAATTGGCTCTCTGATCCGCCTACCTATCATTCGTCCATAACTGGCATACTATCAATGAATCACCCTGATTGACAGTACCACACCTAGCATATATGTTCTGCCTAGTCTTTTAGTCTCAATAGCACAAAGCACTACCTTACGAGCCAAAGAATATATAGCTGTGCTGGTACGATCCCAATGTCTAGCCCCATCACTATTAGGCATAGTCGTATATAATCCAGAGATAGTGTTCAGTCAGCCGAATATTATGCACCTCGTCTCTTGGCCTTAGCTCTCCAATCTTCGCAATATTACATGAGATGCCATAACTGCAACGTTAAGTGAAATTGAGGAAAACTTGGCTTGGAATGCTAATTCGGGCCCTAAAGAATAGATCGTAGTTTATTTGGCCGAAAAGTGTGCTGGTGGCTTTGAACCCTAAGTCGAATTTGCCTACTGGATTGAATCTAGAGCTGGAATTATAATGTAGAAAGAGTTTCAACTAATAGAGGCTAGTCGACACTGGATATGTAAGGTTTATTTAATTACTGATTGGATAAATAGATTTATTCTGCTTGATGGAATACACCTCGTGGAACTTGTAAGATCTTGCCTGGTCCTTGAAACACGAAAGGTTTGTAATTTGGTAAATTACAAGCGGTTTCTGGTACAGTAAGGTTTGCAAACTCAGCTAAACACAATAGTATATATCCAATAACTAGTCTTAACACCTGTGTGAAGCCTTGCTACAATTAGAACTAATACCACCAAAGCAAATACAGTATAAGCAAAGCCCAATGCTCTCATAAAAGGTATCCAAACGCCAGCTACGCTCTTTCCTGTATTGTGGCACGTCATGCTTGTAAGCGTAGGTACATTTAGTACTTAATTCCTCAGGGATTGGGTCAGGCATTCTCTCTGCTGACTCTAGTACCTTGGAGATTGAGGTATGGGATAGGCTTTTTGGCCAGAGATCCTTTCTTTCTAACAGTTTGATATATGCATATGCATGTATGCTTGTCCATCCGCGTTTGTGAATACACAGTCCAGTCGAATCATTCACTTCTTCTAGGAGGATTTCTGCTATTTCTAGCCTTGTAAACCCTCTCTGCTCTTCCAGTAGACCTGTTCATTTACCCGTCAGTTATATATCCAAAGCGTTATTAGGCTACTTACATAAGACCTTTAACGTCATAACAGATTTAATTTTTTCCAAGGAAAGAGCAAGATAAGGACCATCATAGTCAAGTATTAACGCTCTTGTAATCTCCTTGAATGCTTGCGTATGCCCGAAGAGGTATGCCGCGGCAGTGAGAAGCATTAGATTGCCAGCATTGCCTTTAGTGTGCCGAAGCCAACTTTTACTTGCAAATCTTAAGGTATTAACGCAATTATACTTATCTGCGGCGATGGTAACTGCGAGAATATTATTTGCACCGAGGGTTTAAGATACTTTACTATTCTGATGGTAAATAATAGAACAGATAATTTTCAGTGCAGAAGCGTTATCTTTAGGCAGTACTATCTCGGCAGGTCTATTATAATCGCGCAGATTATTACCTTCCTTCAAGTCTGGCCTAAGTAAGACAGAGAAGGTTTTCGAGGCTGCTATTAATAATATAGAATGGACATGGAGTTTTGTCTCTTCCAGCCCAACTAGTAGAATAAGGTCGCCATCTGGAGCAATACCGACAACTATGTTTGCCTGGGCGTCTTTTGGGTCTTCTATGACTGTTTCTGATAGACTTCTGCTGTTATAAGAGTGCGTTATTGACAAGTCAGACTATGTCGTTTCTCGTAGGTATTTAGCATTCTAAGGCCTTATGCCACATAAGTAATATATAAAGAACTATAAGTAATTAGTTAATTAAACGACTCTAACGATAGTAGTCGATTTCTGCTGGATTTTAGGTATCCGAATAATTCAATTATAAATCAGAGTCTATAACAGATGCATCTTCTGATTAGTAATCTGGATCGGTGACGTTTTCCTGATCGTCTTATATCAGATATTGCAATGCCCTGTCTGCCTGTCTCCTATCCGATTTATTGTGAAACTCATTATGGTATATAAATTTGGAAACCAGTGTATTACGTAGCTAGGAGAGGATAGGGTAAGTAGTAACCTGCACCGCTTTGGCCGGCCTCCTGCTCCGGTCGGCCTCCCGCTTTAATAGTATCAGGACAAGCCACCTAATCACGCCTATAAGTCTACTATACTAATACTGAACAAAGATGCATTATATAATCTATTTTATATTAAGCCTAGCGTATTTATTAATAAATATAAGCCAAAAGGGACCTATTAAGTAAGCTTTAATATCTATGCATATTTTCTTATTAGTTATACTATTACATAAATTAGAATATCAAAGTAATAATCCACCTAAGTTAATATTATACTTCCTTTATATTAAGAGAGTAGATATCTATATTATAGCTATACTATTAGTAGCTAATCTGGCCTACTATATAAAAGGTTATATTATAGGCCAGGGTGCTAATTAGCATATACTATTATAGTAACCGCAGAAGTAAGAAAATAACCATTAGGGTAATGGTTATATTATAAAGGGTTACTATTAATTAAACAGCTTGCTATATTAGATGGATATACTTATATTATATAATATCTCACTACTGCATAGGATAATATTATCTATTATTAGAGAAAGGCAGGACATAGTATGGCATTAACTCGGCAAACCTATAGCAGCTATCCACTCTCTTCCAATTTAGCCCTACAGGAAAGACTAATATCTAATAGTGACATATTTTATACAGGTGTGATCTGCTGTTGTGTTCTTTTTACCTTTCTCCTTTTCTTCTTCCCTTCCCCTGCTTCTACTTCTTCTACTTCTTATTATATTTAGCCTTTTATTTCTTTTTTCTATTCTTCTCAGCTAAGCAAGGGAAAGATAATATTAGGACCCTTTACTTCCTTAATCAGGAAACCCCGCCGGCCTAACCTACTAATTAGCATTTCAGCCTCTATCCTAAGTTTCCCTTAAATTCATATATACTTTCATAGATATGCCTTAACCATAATCTCCGCTATCGTCCCCTGCAACGCGAGGTACAACGCCCCACTACGATGGCCGCAACCTAAGCGCATATATCTGCAAATATGTTTTCCCTGAAACACTTTGCAAAAGGGGTAGGATATTTTTAAATATAAAGCAGGTTATTCTTTATTAGGCTTATGATTATACTTGATTATGTAGCTATCTACTAGTCCATATCCCGCCTGCCTAGAGCAATATACCACTTTTCGAAGATAGTTGCAGGTATACCAGGCTTTAAAATCGATTATATAGATCGATTCCAAGCCCTAATCGATCGATTTATATTAATCGTCACCCTCAATTGGTCGATATCGATCGAGCGGCCCTCTCAGTCGGTCAATATCGATCGATTAAATAGATCAGACAGAGCCTCACGTAACAGGGCAATGAAGCTGCGGAATCCTAAAAAGGAAGGTGGTGGGCGCCTGCCTCCTTAGAAAGCACTTAACAGCAGCATCTCTCCACCAGTCGCGCCTGCCAGGGATGCTTTGTGGGATATGCGACGTGTTGCAATCCACACAGAGGCAGAATCCAGGGCAGCCTACCCTGCACCTCACCGATTTATATATGGTCTGCCTAATCGATGATTAAATCGAATCGATTAATCGAATTGATTAAATTGATTAGTCAATTGATTTTAAAGCTTAAGGTATATATTAAATCCTTTGATAAGTACTATATATTTCTCCTGAAACAGCCCATATCCAATCATCTTTACTCTCTTTTATTGCATTTGTAATAATAATCTTCTTAGCTAAGAGCATATTAGATATAAGTAAGGATTCTTCTATTGCCTTATAGCAGAGCATAATAATTCAATCTGCAAATACTTATGCCTCCTTTTTAAACATTCTAGCTGCTACTACACAAGGCTATAATACTATATTTATCCGATTTAGCATGATTTAGATGGCAAAAGATACCCCAAGGAGCTCACAAAGTTTAAAACTATGCCGGTTAGGCTATAACTTAGCAGCAAATTTAATAAAGTCTTTATACTATATAAGAAGATTTTAGTATATCTAATACACTTTAAGGATTAATTATAGGATTATTCCTAGGTTATTAGCTCTAGTACTATTAATATAAACACTTATCTGCCTAAAGAGATAAGCAGCTAGGCTTGCATATATCCAAAGAGAGGAGAGTATAAGGTGGTAGTTAAGACTCTTTATTATATTTATTGGTCTTTTAACACCAGCGATTAATAATAAAAGTACTTTCTACTTTAGCTCCTCGAGGAAACAGTCTTCGCCAATAAACATAGATTTATAAAACTAGCACTATTAGAAAACTATTTTATATATAATATGCTATATATAGTTTACTTATAATTGTGCCTATTTAAGACATTAATATCTTTTAGTAGGCAAATTCAATATAGTATTTAAAGCTACTAATATACTTTTAGGGTAAATAAAACTACTATCTCTTCTTTAGGGCTTAAAATAGCACTCTAAGCCAGGTTTTATTTATTTTCAATTAATATTATAGTCATAGCATATTATCTAATATTATAAAAATTAGACTCTTAATCAAGTGTTATATTTCCTGTTATAGAATAGTAGAGTTTGTCTATTAAGCGTTACATTTCCTATTATAGTATAATACATTTTATCCGGCTTAGTCATACCAACGCTTAAACTAATAGTTATTTAGAACCTACTGTAGTTAATAAGTAAGCCGGGTTAGCTAAAGTATAAAAGTTATACTATTATTAGAAAACCCTGTTTTTTATTTATTCTGCCTTAAATTAAATTATTAGCGGTTTACTTATAAGCTTAAGGATAAGAATAATAGTATATAGGCGGTTAAGTTGCTTAATAAGGGCAGATTAGTACTAAATTAAAACCGCTGTAAGGTGCTTATAGTCCTAATATATACCTTCCTATCGCCATTATTATCACCCTTAGATAAAGCCTATACCCCTGATACTCCAGAAAGCATATAATATAAATAACCCTAACCTTAAGCGGTTAATTCCTTATAGGTATACCCTGATGTATAATGCTAAGCGTACCTGCGACTCTGATTCTGGCAGGAGAAGTCCCCTGGTAGGATAGCGCGGCCCGTTTTGATCACCATGTGCGTGTCGTGGCGTACTCCTAAGCTCGTGCTGGTGCCAGCTCTCGTGGCGTAGCCTAGTATCGCACTAAGCTTGGCTGTATGCCATAATCTTGAGTCGCGCAACTGCACGCTGGTAAGCTCCCGTCCTCGTCTCTGTGGAACATCTAGAGTATTATTGTCCGTTTTTGTTCATACGTTGCCGCTCTGCCATAGATTCAGTCTGAGTTCGTGCTGTTGACTCTTCTGAAGACAAGAGGCCTTGGCTCGCTGTTCTATGATCGTTGCCACCGTCATACCTGCACGTCGTTCAGAGACACTCAACGTAGGCTCTTTTAGAGTCCTCATTCCTTGGATAACCAATACCCGACAGCGACCAAGAAAAATAAAATGCTATAAACCGCGAACCAACTCGGCCTTCCCTGATCATTATTATATGCAGTGTGACTATATTGTCGGCTGGAGGGTATTCCCCTGTAATGCAGCGTCATCGGATATTGATAATCTAGGTCAGGGAGTATTCCTTATTAGATAAGAATAATCATATACCTCTGCATTACCGGATATAGCGCTGACCGAGATTATCGCATGGGTAGCACTTAAGAAATTCAGATAAATGTCCTATATAGGGTAGGAAAAGGAGCTAAGATAAAGGCTGGTTTAGATAACGCGGAAGGCCTTACAGGCCTTTGATGGTCCTTGGAGGTGCTTCTATTGCCGCCGCCCTTAAAGGCAGGATCCTTAACATGAATTAATTCGACCCCTCGCTGGAATATGCTGTGTCCCTGTAATTGAATCCGGAGTTAGGCAATATTCTGCTGCTATAATTCAGAGATAAGTATTTAGTATAAACTATCTTCTAAGTGGAGGTCATTATCGCGCTAGTAATAATATAGAATTGCAAAAGGTACTTTATAGATATCTTTGGTATTAACATAGGACTGCTTCTTTATAGTCTTTCCGTAGCTAATAATAAGCAAGCGGTCCGTATCTAAATATTTCGCTAGGCAGATTAGAAGGTATTTCTTTTATCGCAAGGGGTCTCTATGGCGGTTCTTGATAGCTATTGCATAAGGGCAGCTTTAAGACCCTCCTAAGGGCCCTTATCTAAAAGTTATAAACTTAATAACTATATAGTCTCTATAGCCTTAGGCAGCTATATATAGATATCTCTAAGAGTATATATAAAGTCTAAAGTTAGAATAAGAAGTAATATATAACTTAATATTAGTTTTAACTATATTTATAATAAAAAGTTAATAGTTATAATATAAAAATCAGTAGAGCCCCTATATAATAACTATATTTATAATTAAAGTATTAATTTCGCCACCAAAAGAGCTTATACCTAAGAAGCAGAGGTAATTAGCTAGGATAATAATAAACCCTTATCTTTTAGCCATAGCCATAGTATAGCCATAGCTTAAGGTAGTAATAGAAATAGGTAGGGAAGAGTATAGAGACTATTTAAGTAAGTTATAATACTAACTTATATTAATATTAAGCTCTGCAGAAGAATAATCCTTCCGGTTAAAGGAATTAATAAAATTATAGAAGTTAGGCAGGCTCAGGGTATACATCGCTAGGCGGGCTTTCCGGGCCTTAGTACTATCAGACTTGCGATAGGGACAACGAATGAAACCGCCCGCGGGGATTAGATCAGATGCGACAGATCCCCTCTGTTGGAAAGCCTTAGGCCATCGCACCTCTCATTACAACGGCTTAGAATGGAGTTCCAGCTTTAAACTCATCGGGCCTGCGTTCAGCTACTATTTTCCCCACGATCGCATACATGGGGTCCTCTGTCGGTGCTACTCGCCGGATAAGAACAGGAGCTTGGTGCGCCAAACAGGGCCTGGTAATTATACATCCTAAGCAAGACTATGCCCGTTCCGGATTTCTTTTGCACTAGAGATCTTACTTCGAATCATACTAGGATACACATATCTGCTATACCACCCCCTTATTCTTTAATATGAATACGTTTAACTCTTTCTTACACTATTCTATGCTTCCCACCTACCTCAAGCCAGGACGGACCATCTCGCTCACAATCATCCGAACATTTAATAAAGACTGCTATTTACAATGAATGTCTAATCAAACGGCGCTCGGCAAGTTCCGATCATTTTGGCTTAGGGCAACTATTTATATAGGCGGAATGTTATTCGGATATGATCCTGATATGTCGGCATCTCTTACGCTAAAGATCAATGATGATAACTGCTGACCATCAACTTGCGCAGAATTAGCGAGTTTTATTTGCATTAAAAACTTGACTTACTATGTGCAACGGCGAAGCAGTGCCTGCGAGTGCGAATAAGCTAACCATCGATGGCATTGGGCTAATAAGCAAGCGATCCTAGGTGGAACTCTGACACTCGAATTGTTCCAAATTGACTACGATTTGTCGCCAGGCAACGAAGAACATATACAATTCTAATCATTGGGCCACCAACAGCTTGGTACTTGGGTCACCTGCAAGGCCGCATAGTGCTGATATGATTGCAAGCCCCTTGTGGGGTAAACCCCCCCTAGCTAGTCGGAGGAAAAAAAAAAACCCCACCTCTGCGTCTCTATTTTTGGTATTATTCGACATCCGGTTCAGACAGACTCGGCCAGAGATAGTTTATATTATAATAGCATATACCCTTTTCCTATTATAAGCAACCTTGAAAATATCTATATGCTAATCTTGAATTAAAATCGGTAGAGATAAAAAGGAATAATGCGCATATACAAATTAGAAAATCTGAAATTCGACGAACTTATCATACTATTTGCACGTTTGCCGCATTTACTAATGCTTCTCTGTAATATTAACGGTGTTAACATCGATGCCATCAACGAACTAACGCTCTCCCTCGGTAATCTTTACATCATTGCTACTCATCTGCCTCTTTCGCATTAGTCCATTATCTGCGAAAGTCCAGTCCTTAAGTCCATAGGTCCTCCACCATTGCCCAGCTGCATTAGTCCATTCATACCAGAACTACACCGCAATCTATAGAGACTTATTAAAATAGGATTCTCTTCATATTACATGCCAACAGGTAGACAACTGCAGTCACTGCACCTCATAAACTTGCCTTATTATTAGTAAATACAAAGAGCTCTTTTCAGAGCTTATAGTTAGACTCCTTTTTCTACTTCTTTGTCAGGAATTCTTAGATCGCATTACGGCCCTGAAGGAAGTAGTTACGATTATGCTAAATAGAGTTAGGCATATATGCCAATTTAACCTTTGCAGGATCTCTATACCCAGTATAAGCGAGGGACTATTCGCATCCTATAGCCTTAACTTACTAGCTGTTCTATCCATCTTGCGCAGCTTTGACCTTAACTTATGCCATTTCGAGGGTAAAAGGGGGGCAAGGTGGCCTAGTCTCCTGGTTACTCATCTTAAAGTTATTTCTGATTCTGCCTCTGACTTAATGTATATAACTTAATGCCTTTGCTTAAATGTACTACTTAATGCATATAAATTAACCAAGTAAACAGGTTCTGGACAAGCCGAGAAATATTTATATTAATAGACTCAGTAGATCAAACGTCAGTCTAGCATTAGTACCTCAGCTATTCCTCTGTCTCACTTATCGGCGCTGCCCACCGCCCCACATATCCCATATAGCGGCCCGCCGGTCCCAACCCTGAATCATGCTACGCCTTATCAGAGACGCCGGGTATCCTTAAGAAGAATATAAGCGCAAAATAAGTAGAGGTCATCCAACGCTAGTTTTGTTGCTAACTACAAGCCCTTTATTCCTCCTATATTAATTATTACGCAGCTCGGCTATTCTCGGTATAATAATATTTCTAAAAACAGTAACGATGTAATTTATTACCACAGAGTGCAGCTAAATAATCCCTACAGGGCCATATAAAGTTTCTTCTTAGATAGCTAAATCCCTAACATAGACTAAGAGTGGTATATTTAGCTATACACAGGGTGGCCATTTAGTCAGACTTAAGTCAGACTAACTAATCAGATTAACCAGTTAGTTATAACTAGCTAGTTACTAGTCTAACTTAAGTCACTTTCTAATTTTAACTAATAACTAGTTAATTTAACTTAAGTCTAACTTAGGTCTTACTAAATGGCCACCTTGGTTATATATACTTATCCTACTTGTTATTCTAATATTTCACTGGTATTATCCTCTCTAATTCCTAAACTTCTGGATAATATATTACTAGCCCTGCTAATATAATAAGCTAAATATATTTATATCTAGATTAAACTTCTATCCTTATTTATTATTTTAATATAAAGTATATTATATATTAATATTTACTTCCTCTAAGGAATAAGGATACTTATAATGCAGTTTATAATAATAAAGGCTAATATCTAGACTATATATAGTATATTAATAACTTATTATAATAACTCCGTTTAACTTAATATTAGGGCTCTTTTTATAAACAACCTTAAGGGATGCCTACCTGCCAGTATTAAACTATACCTAAAGTAATAATAATCCATATCCCTACTAAGCTAATAAATCACTACTATAGCTCATAAACCATATATAACCTACTCTTAATAGTCTTAATTACTCCTTAGTAATATTATATACCTTCTGGATGTCCTTAAGTATGGCAGGGAAGTTAATTTTAAGATCTATTAGTAGGCCATTATAGAGGTTAAATACCTAGCTATGGACAATAGGGAAGCTGTTCTTGGCATATAATTACTAGACCTTAGCAGTCTTAATAATATTTTAGTATTACTTATATATATTTAGCTCTACTAAGTAGTTATACTATTACTCCTTATTAGTAATAGTATTAAGCTCTTTCTTATAAAGATAATAGATATTACAGATATTTCGCAGTTATAGGTTAAGTAAACCCATATCCTTAGGAGTTATAGCAGCCTATAATAATTAGTTTCTAACTATAAATAAACTAAGCCATACTAGGTTTATTATTAGTAGATTACATAAGGCGTAATACTAAGCTTATTAAAGTATTATATCTCTTAATAGTAAATTTAATATATATTAGGCTTAATTAATATAAAGAAGTTTTATTAATAGCTAATAAGCTAAGTTCTAATACTAAATAAATATATTTATATACTTAATAGGTTACTAGTACTTAGTAATACTTATCTTCTAAACTAAGTATATAATTAATTAGTTTAAAACTATTATTATAATATTTTAATCCTTAGGTTATTAATTAAGATTAAAGACTAAAAAGGAATATCTTAGTCCTATTATAATTAGTACTTAGAAGTAGGGAAATTTATAAGATATATATAATATAACTATAAGGGTTATAATATAATCTTTCCCCTCCTTTAGGTCTTATCTCTAAGGCTATACTTATCTTTTATTTTATTAATTTAAATTATAAATATTAACTTAAACTTATTTTATTTTATTTATATATCTTACTAATTATTATATTAGGTTAAGTTTCTAAGAAAAAATATATAAAAACTTCTAAGTTTAATACTCTTATATAGTATATTTATAACTTTAATAACTATATTATATTATACTTCTAATACTTCTGCTATAATCTTCTCTATAAGGCTAAAAATAAAAAATTAAATTATTATAAGAACTATATAAATACTAAGGTTATTTATAATAATTCTAATATTATAACTTTTTATAAGTTAATATTTTTTATATTTTCTAATTAACTGCTAATATTTATAATTTTAAAAAATATAAGAGAGTATAAAAAATTAAAAGAGGATAAGCAAAAAGCTAAGGAGGCTATAGCTTGCTTAGCTTATATTTATAAGATAAAGCATTATCTCAAGGAACAAGGTAATAAGTTATTTTCTTATAAGATATAATCTCTAGAGGAGCAAGGTAGCTTCTCTATTAATTAAGCAGAGTTATTTATAGTATCTAAGGCTTAGTCCTATAATATTATAAATATAATTAACTAGAATTCTATTTTTATAGATATTCCTTTTTCTAACCCTTCTATTATTAATAGAAATTCTTTAGGAGTTATTAGGCATTAATAAGGTATTTTAGTAATTCCTAAGTATTTTTATTTTCTAGGTAATCTTTCTATTTTATTAAATACTCTCTTTAACTATTAATTTTATATATATCTCTAATAGCTTTTACTTTATAAACTTCTAACCCTGTAATTTCTTAAGGTTTATTATCTATTTTAACTTATATTATATTTACTACTAATTTAAGTAATAAAATATAAAAGACTAAATAAAGCCTAACTTTTAGTAATAAGTCTAGTTTATAGTTATTTTCTAAGATTTTCTATAGTATTTTATAGGGTCTAATAAATTTATAATCTAGTTTATAAGTTAATTGGTTTATTTTAATATTTTTTATAGCTAGGTAAATCATATCTCCCTCTAAAAAGGTTAATCCTTTTAACTGTTTTAAGTTATAGTAGTTTTTTATATATTTTCTAATAAATTTAAGTTTTATCTTTATTTCTTTATATAGATTTTTAAGGTTATTACTTTTAAGTATAGCAGCTGGATTAATTAACTTTTCTTATTATATATTATAATATATATTTAATATAAATCTAAAGTTAATATAAGTTAATATAAGCTTTATATTTTTATTATATATAGTATTATAAGTAAGTTAGGCTATTAGCAGCTTCTTAACCTAATTATTTTATTTATAATTAATATAATACCTTAGGTATTATTTAAATACTTAGTTTATTTATTTAGTTTATTTATTAACTTATAATTAAAATACTATTATAAGTTAATAATTTAATCTAAGTTATACTATAAGTAATTACTAAAATATTACTATAAATATAAGTCCTCTATCTAAAAGGATTTCTATAAGTAACCTATATATACTAATAATATATTAGTAAAAAATATAATAAAGTTCTTTTATATTTATTACTTCTCTATAAGGTAAATAGTAGGAAAATTTTATAAGTTAATTAACTATAATTATAATACTATTATAAAAGATTCTAATTAAGGGTTCTTCTAATAAAGGTAACTTTATAATAAAGTCTATTATAATTAAGTCTTAAAGTTATTATACTATTAGTAGTAGTTATAATTATCTATAAGGTTTATATTTTTAAGCCTTTATTCTTAGGTATAGGTTATATTATTTAATAATATCTTTTATATCCTTTTTTCTAAACTTATATCCTTAGTCTTATAGTCATTTTAGTATTTTCTTAATATCTTAATATTTATATAGAGGATATAAATAAAATTTATAAAGGAAATTATATTCTTCTTTTAATAGGGGTTTTATTTTTTTTATTATTTTAGTAATTATTTTAATTAGTTAAGTAAATTAGTATTCTCCTTTTAAGTTAATTTCTAAGAGTTATTTCTTAATTTTAATAATTCTTATATTAAAGTTAAGTTATGTCACGGGTCAGGCTCGGGAATACAGGTGAACGGGGAACGCTTCGGGCGGGATAGATTCTATTGCTACGGATAGGCACTGCAGGCAGGTCA
>NW_022158711.1:474806-492083 GCF_000260195.1 Fusarium odoratissimum NRRL 54006 | reverse complement strand
ACTTAGTAATTAAAGATTATAAAATTAACTTATTTTATTAATTATAATTTATTAATATATAATAGGTCTTTACTTATAATTTTATAATAGTAAAAAAAGAAATATAAACTTAGGATTTCTTTAATAGTAATATTATTAATTTATATTAAAGGACTAATTATATAATAATTAATTATTATAATTAGATAACTAGGGCTAAAGTAATTATTATTAATATTAATTATATAATAATATATCTTATAATAAAAATAAAGGTTTTTAGCTTATTTTAATATAGCTTTTTAAAGTTAAAGTATTAATAATAATTACCTTAGGAAGGTAATAATAAAAAGGGTATTTAGCCTACTAAGGATAAGAGAAATATTATTTTTATAATTATAAATTAAGGCTACTTATTTAATTAAATTTTAAGGTTTTTTATTTTTTACTCTTTTTTATTTATTTTTTTTTTTTGCCCCTTATTATTAGCCTTATATAAGGCCATTAAGCTTTTTAACTTTTCTATAAAGACTTAAATAGTAAGACCCCTATAGCAGGCTATTATAATAGAATTTCAAATTATATAAGGTTTATTTGCCTTAATAGTATAATTACTACCTTAACCAGGCAGTATTAATACTAGCTGCAGGCCTCTTAGCAGTTAGATTACCCTTTTTCCTTTATCCTACCTAAAGGATTAGTCTTTAAATAACCTTTAAAACCGCGCCTAGTCTATTTATTATACTTCCTAAGTATATTCTTTAAACTAACTTCCTCTCTTCTAGTTATACTTACTAATATTAATTATAACTACTAATACAATACTTATATATAATAGCCTACAGCCTAATTATAGATATTATATAATTAACTATAATCTTATTAATATAATTAAACTAATATTAAAGTAAGCTAAAGGTAAAAATTACTATATATTATATAAGATAGCTAAAGGTATTAAGATAAACTTCTTTTTAAAAGGTAAATCAATCCTAGTTAAGATAGCTATCTTTAAATATAGCCTAATTAGCTTAATTAATTATATAAATTTAAATTACTAAGGTAATATAATATCTCTAACCTAGCTAGCTAAAGAGCTATTTAGATTAAAGAAGCTAAAAGGAGCCTTATAGTAAGGCTAGTCTCTTAAGGCAAAAGAGGCAGCTTTCCTTATTATAATTATAGATAACTTAGCCTGGTATAAAGAGTGGCTTAAGAATATAATTATTAAGGCTAAATGGGTACTCTGTATCCTCCCTCTCGTATAGAAGTAATATATAGACCAGGCTGGTTATAGTCTGAGACTATAAGAGCAAAGCTAGGATAGGGAGTCTATGTATAGCATTCTGAGATAAATACGGGGTAAAGGCAGGGTTCTATAGAAATTCTATTAAAGTCAGAATTAAAGGAATTAGGTTAACCTTTATATAAGTTAGTTAGCAAAAGTCAAATTAACCTAAAGTTATAACTAGCTCTATTAATTAAATATATATAGTATAGCATATAACTAATCGACCTTATATATAAGAATAAATCTAGTAAAATTAGTAGAAAAGCAGTGGTTTAAACTAGGCTTAAAACTTTATAATATCCTTTATATTAATCTCCTAAAACCTTATTAAATAAGAAGCTAATTAGCTTTTAAGCTATTATTAGTACTTAAATATAAAGAAAATAAAGCTAATAGGAGGTTAATTATATTAAAAAGAAAAAGTATATTAATAAGATATAATACTACCTTATAAAGTAAAAAAATTAATTAAATAAATATAACTAATATATATTAAATAAGGATATATTAAATATATCTTAAATTATTAGTAACTAAGAAAAATAAAAAACTAAGATTAAAAAGAAAAAAGTAAAGACTTAAAACCTAGTTTTACTAAGAAAAAGAAATTACCTAATAAAAAAATATAATATATAAGATTTAAGCCTAAAGGCTATAAAACTAATTATTATTAAGAAAGATAACTAAGATTATTTATATAAGGATTATTTATAAATATGAAATTAATATATCTTAAAGATATTATAAATCTTTAATTAAAACTAATAAACTTATTAGAATTAAACTTCTTAGCGTTTTTAATATTTTCCTTTATAGACTTCTTAGCCTTCTTAATACCTTCTCTTATAAACTTCTTAGACTTATTAATCTTAACTAAGAATTCCTTATTAATATTAACCTTTTCCTTAGGTATTATTAACCTAATATAGAAAAAGAAATAAAGCTAATATAAATTATATCTAATAAACTTATAAAAGCTATTTATAGCCTTAAAGAATTTAAATTAGGCTTAATAGTAAGAATAATACTTAAGGTAATTTAAGACCTTTAATACCTTAGAAGTAAAATTACTATAGGCTATTACCTATATAAACCTAGTAGTCTTATTATAATATAAATATAACTTCTAAGAGGCTTATTAAGTAATATAGATTTAATTAGGCTATAATATAAATTAATAATTAGTTAAATAAGTTAACTAAGGTTAAAGACTTATAATATAAGGCAGAGGAGTAAGATAGTTTTAGGTAATAGTTTAATACTTTTAATTAATATAATACTTATAAGTAAGTAAGGCCTAATTAATTATATTCTTAATATCTAAGATCTTATACTTATTAATAGAAGTTATAATTATAATTAAATATATCTTATATAGCCTTTAAATAGCCTTAAATAAGATAAAATAATCCTTTATATTAAGAATTAGGTTATTATTATTATTAATTTAGTAAATAATCTAATTAATAAAAATAAATTAAATATAAAAGTTAGCCTAATTATTATTTATTATCTTAAGATACTTATTAAAATAAAACTATTAATAACCTAATTATAATTAAATAACTTTAAAATAAGATATTACTTATAGCTTATAATTTTATCTTAACTTATTATAATAATAATATTAACTTAAGCTAAGATTAAAAAAGATATAAGAAATACTTCTAAGAGAATAAAAATTATTATTAATATTAGGATTATTAAGATATAATTTTAGCTTAAAGATAAAAATATTAAAGTAAAAATTATAATAATATAAAAAGATATTAAAGGGATTAAAAGATATAATAAGATTAAAAGTAATATAAAATAAAAATAAAAATAAAATAATTATAATAATTATTATAAAAGTAAAATTATAATAATAAGATAATATAAATAATATTAATATAATATAAGTATAAAATAGTTAAAAGCTTAGGAAGTAAAAAGTATATAGGCTAAGGGATTATAAGTATAAAGGTAAGATTATAATAAAGACTAAGAGATATAAGAAAAAAGATAAAAGTAATAAAGAAAAAAAAAGAAAAGAGGAAAGAAAGAAATAATTTTATCTTAGCTAAATTAAAACTAAGGTAGTAGGTAATAAAGCCTTTAAATTAAAGGGCTAAGGACCTACTTTTAGGCGGCCTTAAAAATACTATTATTTATAACTTAATAGCTGCAGGTAGCTATCTAAGGAAGAAGAAATAATTATTATACTTACTTTACTTAGTATCTTATTTAATTAATATAAGATAGCTAGTTAGTTATTAGTTAGGTAATAATAATAAATTAACTATAAATTACCCCCTTTTCTTAAAATTACCTTATAGAGGATTCTTTTTTTCCTTAAGCTTTAATTAATATAATACTATTAGACCTACCTAGCTTTCCTATTATAAAACTATTATAATATATTATTACTATTATTACGCCTAACCTTAATTCTTTAAAGCTATAAATAGCTTTTATAAGTTTATTAAATATAATTTATATTAGTTTTATTTTTCTTTTTATATTAGGTTAATAATATCTAAGAAGGAGGTTAATATTAATAAGGAACTCTTATATAAGACTAATAAGTCTAAGACTAATAAGATATCTATAAGAAAAAGGGTTAAAAAGGCTAGGAAGTTTAATTTTTATTAGTTTTCAAAAAGGTTGATAGTATTTCTAAGGTAAGTTAGTTTTATATTTATAAATAATCCTTATAAAGGTAATTTTTATTATTTTTCTTAGTAATAATTAGTTTTATAGCCTTTAGGCCTAAATCCTGAATATTATACTTCTTTCTTAGGTAATTTCCTTTTCTTAATATAATTAGGTTTTAAGTCTTTAATCTTTTTTCTTTTAGCCTTAATTTTTTATTTTTTCTAATTATTAATAATTATTAATATATTTATTATATTTTTATTTAATACCTATTAATTATATTTATTTAATTAATCTTTTTATTTTAGAAGATAATATTATTTTTAATTTTTTTTTTAATATTAAAATGCCTATCTAGTAACCCATAAAGTAAAGCCAAAGGCGTTAAAGCAAGATAATAAAACAAGGTGTTTATTTTTAATATAATATAATATAAGGCGTTATATACTACGCCAAAAAACATAATAACCTTGATATTAAGTCTCAGTAGACCACATAGCTGCTGCCTTAAACCTTAAGATCTAACTAAATAAGTAGCCTTAATCTATAAGCAATTTCTTTTTTATATATTTCTTATTAATATATTTCTTATTAATATATTTCTTATTAATATATTTCGTATTAATATATTTCTTATTAATATATTTCTTATTAATATATTTCTTATTTTTAATATAAGTAATCTTCTAATTACTTTATTCTTTTTTTAGCTTAGGTATTAGTAATAACTTAAAAGCTAATTAATATCTTATTTAATAAGGTTTTTAAAGGCTAATATAAAAGATACTATAAACCTTAAGGTATTAATCTAAGAATATTAGCCTATAAGCTTAATAACTTATTTTCTTTGTAATTTTAAATAAATTATTAAATCTAAGTATTAATTTCTTTTTTTCTAATTTAAACTTAATATTTGTTATAAGTAATAAAACCTAAGTATTATTTAATTATATTTATTTTTTTTTTCCCCTTACTACTAGCCTTATATAAGGCTATTAAGCTTTTTAACTTTTTTATAAAGACTTAAATAGTAAGACCCTTATAATAGGCTATTATTATAGAATTTAAAATTATATAAGATTTATTTACCTTAATAATATAATTATTACCTTAATTAGGTAGTATTAATACTAATTACCTCTTAATAACTAGGTTACTTTTCTTTTTTTATTTTACCTAAAGAATATACCTAATCTATCTATTATAAAATAAGTTTCTTAACCTAGTTTTTAACCCTTCTTATTAAAAGTATAATACCTATATTACCTTAATACCTATTATATAAAATAGCCTATAGCTATATAATTATACCTATTATATAACTAGCTATAACCTTAATTTAGCTATTAGGCTAGCCTTAGATATAGCTAATAAAAAAGAACTTAAAGAGATTTATATAATAGTAATTATTATTAGGAAGAACTTCTTATTAAGATATAAATCTAATCTTATTAGGATAATTATCTTTAATTATAATCTAATCTAGCTAATTAGTTATATAAATTAAAGGTATTATATTACTTTAATTAATTTAAATTAGGTTAATGTTAAGCTATTAGGTCTTGAGGGCCTAGAAAAGGGCCTAAGGAAAGGTTATTACCTTTAGTTAAATTAGGTAGCCTTCCTTGCTGCCTTTACAGGTTTAATTATATATAAAAAGTAGCTTTTTAATATACCTAAAAGGGTTATTACTATTAAGGGGGAGCTGCTTTTAAATTAGTAATATATAGACTAGCCTAATTAGAGTCTTAAACTATAAGAGTATAAGGGCTTATAAATAAGGAGTTTATATATAGAGTTAGATAAATATAAGGTAAAGGCAGGGTTTTATAGAAAATTAAAGGAATTAGGTTAACTTTTATATATATTACTTAATACAAGTCAAATTAACCTAAAGTTATAACTAGCCTCCATCAATTAAATATATATAATAGGGCATATAACTAATTAACCTTATATATAAGAATAAATAAAGTAAAGTTAGTAAAAGGGCAGTGGTTTAAACTGGGTTAATATAATATATAATACCTAATTTAAAGGTTAAAATACTTATTAAATAATATATAAAGTAAAGCTAAAGGTATTAAAGTAAGATAATAAAATAAGGTATTTATTTTTAATATAATATAATATAAGGTATTATATATTATATTAAGAAATATAATAACCTTAATATTTAATCTTAATAGATTATATAATTAATATCTTAAACCTTAAGATCTAATTAAATAAGTAGCCTTAATTTATAAGTATAAAAAAGATATTTTCCTTATTCTTAGCAGGCTAAATGCCCTCTCTATTATTACCTTCTTAAGGCGATTACTACTAAGGCTTTAATCCTATATAATACCTTATATTATATTATATTTAAAATAAATAACTTATTTTATTATCTTACTTTATACCTTTAGCCTTATTTTATATATTATTAAATAACTATTTTAACCTTAAAATAAATAATATAATAAGTTATCCTTATTAATAGGTTATAAGGGTATACTTAGAGTTATAATACTTAGCTTATCTCTTAGCTATATTTATTTAATATTAGGATAGGTTTTTTTAAAGCCTATATATTTATTATACTCTTATTAATACTTCTAAGACCTCCTTCTAAGTATAATTATTCTTAATAATATAATAGAATCTAGGTTTAAACCTTATTAAGCCTTAATTTAATGTAATCTTAGTTATTATATTTACTACTAAGTTATATATAAATTATATACTTTTTAATAATCTTAGCTAAGTAAGTTAGTTCTTATTAATAAAGCTATATAAATAATATCTAAGAGTTTAATTTATTTTCTAGTTTAATTATTTATTTATAAGTAAAAAGCTATTTATAGCTTTTATTTTACCTTTAAATAAAAGTAAACTTTAAATTAAAACTAATTAATAAAAACTAGTCTTTTATTAAATATTATATTAAAAGGCACTTTAAAGATAATCTTTATTTTAATATAAAAAGCTTTATAAGTTTAAATATATTAATTCTAATTAAAATAATAAAGAATTTAATAATTTTTATAAGGCTATTTATAATAATAAAGATTATATTAATATTCTTATTTTTAGAATAAAAAATGTTATCTTTAACCTTTTACTTACTTAAAGCTTATCTCTTATTAGCCTTTATAATATTTTGCTTTTAGGCTAAAATTAAAATATTATATAACTAAGTTAAGATAATTACTTCTATTAATAGTTTAAATAATATTTCTTTAAGAGGTTTTTCTTATTATAGGGAATTTTATATTATTTCCCTTAATATTATTATAAATAATCCTAGTTATTTTAAAGATTATACCTAAGGATATCTTATTTTTAGTATTACTTTTTAGTATTAAAGTTATATTATTCTTAATTATTATATATATCTTACTAAGTTTTTCTTTACTTAAGCTTTAAAACCTAATTATTCTTATTTTAAGCTTCTTATTTAACCCTTTTTTCTTATAAGCGCTTATTATAGCTTATATCTTAGTTATTTTACCTTTTAAGATTTTTAATAAAATAAGATCTTAAGGTAGTTTTTTATAAGCCTTTATAAGTATTAATAGTATATTAGCTAGACTTATTAAGCTTTTATAATATTTAATTATAGAATTATAAGGTATTAAGTAAAAGTATTATTAAGTATACTTATTATTTAATTTTATATTTTTTTTAAATAATTATAAGTTATAAACCCTATTTTAAACTACTGCCTTTTTACTAACTTTACTTTATCTATTCTTATATATAAAATTAATTAGTTATATGCCTTATTATATGCATTTAATTAATAGAGGCTAGTTATAACTTTAGGTTAATTTGACTTTTGCTAACTAATTTATTTAAAGGTAACCTAATTCTTTTAATTTTCTATAAATCCCTGCCTTTACCTTATATTTATTTAACTTTATATATAAACTCCTTATTTATAAGCCCTTATGCTCTTATAGTTTAAGACTATAATTAGGCTAGTCTTTACTAATTTAGAAGTAGCTCCCCCTTAATAGTAATAACCCTTTCGGATTAATTAAATAGCTATTCTTTATATATAACTAAGTTTAAACCTATAAAGGCAGTAAAAAAGGCTGCCTAGTTTAACTAAAGGTAATAACCTTTTATACTTTTAATAAGAAGGGTTAAAAACTAGGTTAAGAAACTTACTTTATAATAAATAGATTAGGTATATTCTTTAGGTAAGATAAAGAAAGAAAAGTAACCTAGTTATTTAAAGGTAATTAGTATTAATACTACCTAGTTAAGGTAATAATTATACTATTAAGGCAGATAAACCTTATATAATTTTAAATTCTATAATAATAGCCTATTATAAGGGTCTTACTATTTAAGCCTTTATAGAAAAGTTAAAAAGCTTAATAGCCTTATATAAGGCTAATAGTAAGAGGAAAAAAAAAAAAAAAAGTTATAATAATTACTTAAGATTTTAATTTACTTTATTACCTCTTTTAGGTAATATTATTAATATTTAAATAACTTTAATATAGCTATTATCTTTTAATTTAATATATTATAATTTTATTTAATTTTATTAAAGCTTTATAATTAAAAGCCTATTAAATAAAGTTCTTTTTATATTTAATTAGGATAATATCCTTATTATAATATAATTAAATATATTAGTTTAAACTTTAATTTATTTTAAGAGGTTAAAGTATGAAAATATTAATATCTAATTAGACTTAGTAGTTATTAAGGCCTTAAATACTTAACTTTATATATTATTATATTATATTAATTTAAGCTTCTTATTATTTCCGCTTTTCTTTATTAATATTAAAGATATAATAACCTTTAAGTATTTATAAATAAATTATTTATAAAAGTTATAAAACCCTAGGAAGATTTAGATTTCTTAGTAAATTATTATTTCTTTTTATTTATAAAGTATTTTAATTTCCTTTAAGTATATCTTTATACCTTTAATAATTAAAATAAACCCTAAAAATTTTATTATATTTTAATAAAATATATATTTTAATCTTTTAATATAAAGTTCCCTAAGTATTATTTAATTATATTTATCCTTAACTTATATTTCTCTTACTATATTATCTTATAACCTAATCTAATCTATTATTAACCTACTAAGCTAGCCTTAGTTTATAAATATTTATAGTTTTTTCTTAAATATTATAATCTTTTTTTCTTAATTTACTTTTTTCTCTTTTTATTTCCCCTTTTTTATTTTATAATAGCCTTTAATTCCTATAATATAATATCTATATTAGTAATTTAATTAATTAGATTATATACTTTTACTTTAAAAATTATACCTAATATAAACTATTACTATTATCTAATATAATTCTATTAATAAAAGCCTATTATTATCTTAACATACCATAACCTTATTCTAAGTAATTAACTTATTATATTAATTATAATTTATTAATATTCTTTTTTTTTAAGTTTATAAGTTAGCCTTAAAAGATATATTTAAGTATTTCTAAAGTCTAATATAATTTAAATATTTATTACCTCTTAGTAATTAGAGCCTAAACCTAGCTATATATAACCTAGCTAAAGGGCCTTACTCTTTAGCTAGCCTTAATCTTCTTCTTATAATCTACTTTAAAGGCTACTTTATTACTAATCCCTATAGATATTATACTTAAATTATTTACTGCATTTTAATAATAAGTAATCTAATCTAACTTATAATTATAACTGCTAATAGTATTATAGCTTTATTACTATAATACCTATTAGAAGAAGCCTATAGATATTTAATCCTAATAAGCCTTATTTAATAGATGGCTATAATATAATTAATATAATTAACTAAGCTGTTAAGGAAGATAGTTATAATAAGCTTTATAATATAATAATAGAAATTAGAGAGGCCTAGTTATATAAAGATAATACTAGCTATATTAGGCTAATAGCCTTTAGTTATAAGATACTCTGGCTTATATATCCTCTTTATAATAGCTACCCTCCTATTAAAGAAGCCTTCTTTAATTCTAAGATAAAGGAACTTAATAGGCTAAAAGGAAAGCTAATCAAAGAGGTAAATTTAAGCTAGAGGGAGAGAAAATATATTAAGTTTTTTATAAGTTTAATTACCTAAAGTTAAAGACCTAAAGTTATAATATTAATATTAGTAGTATAAAGAGGGTTAAATAGGTTATAAGATATAATATATAATAGATTTAATAGATTAGCTAAATATTAATATATTATTAATATAAATAAGGGATAATTTATTAATATATAATAGGTTTTTACTTATAATTTTATAATAAAAAAAATATAAATTTAGAATCTCTTTAATAATAATATTATTAATTTCTATAAGAAGACTAATTATATAATAATTAATTATTTTTAATAGATAATTAAGGCTAAGTTAATTATTATTAATATTAATTATATAATAATATATCTTATAATAAAAATAAAGGTTCTTAGGTTATTTTACTATAGCCTTTTAAAGTTAAAGCTATAATAGTAATTACTTTAAAAAGGTAATAATAAAAAAGATATTTAGCCTACTAAGGATAAAAGAAGTATCTTTTTTATACTTATAAATTAAGGCTATTTATTTAATCAAATCTTAAGGCTCAAGGCAGTAGTAATTAGATAATTTACTAAGACTTAATATTAAGATTATTATATTTTTTAATATAATATATAATACCTGATATTATATTATATTAAAAATAAATACCTTATTTTATTATCTTACTTTAATACCTTTAGTTTTATTTTATATATTATTAAATTAGTATTTTAACTTTTAAATAATTATTTATAATTAGTTTAACCTAAGTATTATTTAATTATATTTATCCTTAACTTATATTTCTCTTATTATATTATCTTATAATCTAATTTAATTTATTATTAACCTACTAAGCTAGCCTTAGTCTACTAATATTTATAATCTTTCCTTAAATATTAAAACTCTTTTTTTTAATTTGCCTTTTTTCTCCTTTTTTTCTTTCTTACTTCCTCTCCTTTACCCTATAATAGCCTTTAATTCTTATAATAAAATATTTATACTATTAATTTAACTAACTTAATTATATATTTTAACTCTATAAACTATATCTAATATAGGCTATTATTACTACCTAATATAATACTATTAATAAAGGCCTGCTATTACCTTAATATACCTTAACCTTATTCTAAGTAAGTAGCTAGGTCTTCTAATGCCTCTATCTAGCCTATAATATATTTAATTAGAGATATATCTTCCTTAATACTAAGAAGCTATACTTAGTAACTAAAGATTATTAAATTAACTTATTATATTAATAGTAATTTATTAATATATAATAAATATTTTTTTATAGTTTTATACTAAAATAGGAAGAAATATAAAATATAAATATACTTAAACTTAAGCCTATTAATATCTATTAAAGGATTAATTATATAGTTATTAATTACTAAGACTTAATATTAAGGTTATTATATTTTTTAATATAATATATAATACCTTATATTATATTATATTAAAAATAAATACCTTATTTTATTATCTTACTTTTATACCTTTGGCTTTACTTTATATGTTATTAGATAGGTATTTTAACTTTAAAATAATTAGTTTAAGCGTAAAGAAAATATAATTATAAAATATATTATTTAAAACTTTAACAAGATTAGCTTTATAATAGGTATAATATTAAGTAATAAAGTTATTATTAGTTTTAAAAGGCATAAAGACATAAAATTAGTTTAGCCTAGAAATTAAAAATAAGTTATTATAATTTAAGTAATTAATATAAAAGAGTAAGTAATTAATTTATATCTAGTAATTATAAGCTAATATTACCTTACTAATTAGTACTAAGAGAGTAACCTCCTAGGCAGTTAGGCTATTACTATAATACTTAATAGCTAAATAAATAATAAGATAGGCCTTAATTAGCTAAAGTATTTTAATTTATATATAGCTAATTAATTAATTAATACCTATTATCTTCTAATCCCTAATAGCTATAAAAGTTATTAAACTACTAATTTCTAGATATATTATAATATTAATAATATTATTATATTTTATATATCTCCTTATTTTTTATATTTATTATAATTACTTAATACTAAGTATTCTAGGCTATTAAAAAAGGCATATAGGTAAAAAATAAAGTAATTAGTTAGATAATTTATAACTTATATTTCTAAGACTAAGTCCTTCCTAGCCTTTTATACTGTATTTTAATTAATTATAATTAAATTAAATATTAAGGGGGGTTTTAAAGGAGCTAGACTTACTCCTTTGAACCTAGAAGTTATAATCTTAAAGCTTAATATATAACTATAGACTTTAATACCTATTAAAGAGGTAGTCTAATAGGTTTAAGCTTATACTTTAAAGATCCTAAATATAATCCTCAAGCCTAGATTATAGTTTAAATACCTTAATAATTAAATTAGAAGATATTATAATAGCTTTCTAGAGTTAATCCTTAAAGCTTTTTAATCTCTTATAAAGATATTTATAAGGAATATATAAAAGACTGCCTTATTAGAGGATAAGAATTAAAAGCTTTATAAGGCAAATAATATACTTAGCTAATAATATAAGGCAAAAAGGATATACTTATAAAATAAAGAGAGCTTAATTTTATAAAAAGGTTAGGATTTAATTATTTAAATAGATATATATATATAGGTATTAGTTAAATTATTAAGAAATAGTAATTAAGGAAGGTTAATTAGGCTAGGTATTTAATAATATAATATATATAATAAGACTAGGTATAATATAAAGACCTATTAGGTAGTTCTAGAGGCATCTAGAGAAAAGTATAATAAGTAATTTTAATTAATTGAATAGTTTATTATATTTTTATTATAATTTATCTTAAGAAGGTTAAGATTTATATCTTATATACTTATTAGATATATTAATTATCTTTATATAACTAATTTAAGGCTAGTTATTCTCTTATATAAATAAAATAGCTAAAGAAAAGTACTTATATTAGGTTTTTTATTTTAACCCCTATTTTAATATTTTATTAAGTATTTAAGTTATTATTTTTATTATTTCTAATTAAAGCCTAAATAATAGGTTATTATTAATTATTAATAGTCTTACTTTCTCTTTTATTACTCCTCTTAAAATACTTTTTAAAGCTATTTTATTATTAAATATATAATATACTTTTATTTACCTAACTTCCTTTTTATTAAAGCTAAATACTAATTAAATAGCCCTTTTATAGCTAATTATTTATTTCTATAACTTAAAGCTTTGTTTATATATTATCTTAAGTATTTAAGTAAAATACTTTAGTATAATTAGTAAGTTCTTATTATATTAATATTATTAGTAATAGTTTAAATATAATTATAAATATTAGTTTGTAATAATTATATAAGATATATATTTATTAATCCCTATTAGATAATTATAAAAGTTAATCAAGACTTTATTAATAGGTTTTAAAGGTTATTTTTATAATTTATAATACTCTCAATATTTTATTTTTATTAATATATATATATTATATTTTACTATTATTAGTCCCTTAATTTTTACTTTAAAGATATAATTAATAAGGTATTTTAGGCTTCTTAATCTAAGATAGCCTAATTAATAGTATTATATATTAGCTAAGGCTTTATTAGGTTTACTTATAATCTAAGAATTATAATATAAATATCTTATTTTAAATAAAGCTTATTCCTTTATTTTAGGGTAATATTCTAAAATATATTAATTATATTCTTATTTTAACTTATATAATACTTAACTATTAATATATTTTATAATATTAGAATTACTTTATTTATCCAATTAATAACTTAGTTATTATAATTTATATAAAGATATTAAATAAGTTCTTATATTTAGGTAATATATAATATAATATAAAGTTAAAATATTTCTCTTTTTTTTAGTTTATAAGTTAGCCTTAAAAGATATATTTAAGTATCTGTAAAGTTTAATATAATTTAAATATTAATTACCCCTTAGGAAGTAAAACTTTATTAAATTAATATTATTATAATTAGCTGCCTTAATTATAGCCTAAACCTAGCTATATATAAGCCAGCTAGAAAGCCTTGCTTTTTAGCTGGCCCTAATCTTCTTCCTATATACTACTTTAAAAGTCTTAGATAGACTACTATAATTATACTTTAATTATCTAATATATAATAAGTTATCTAATTTAAATACCTTTTAATTATGATTACTAATAGTATTATAGCTATATAGTTATAATACCTATTAACGTGGTTGATAAGTAAGTATAATAGATAAGCAAGTGTAATAAAAATCCCTTACCTTGTAATATTTCTATTTAATTAGATACTTCTTAGCTATTAAATATATCTTAATTATTAGATAAAATTAGAATCCTTTTTGCCTTTTAAGCCCTTTAAAATAACTAAAAATTAAGCCTTTAATATATTATAAATATATATAAGGTTAATCTTTAGAAGCTATATTACTACTAAGTTAGTATTTAATTATAATATAATATTATCTAGAAGTTATAGAAACTAACTAATCTAAAGGAATAGATTATAATTTGATTTATCCTTAACTTAGATTTATAAGGATTTCCCTTATAACTGTATTTTATAAAAGAAATAGCTAATTCTCTACTTATAGATTATAATATATTACCTATTAGTAAATACTAGGCTTATAACTTTATAAAGTAATAATTAAAGCTAAAGATATATTTATTTTAGAGATATAATTATTAGAGAGTTAAATATAAAGATTTAATTATTATTTATAATTAGTTTAGGCTTATATAAAATATAATTATAAAATATAATATCTAATTAGATAATATTTAAAACTTTAATAAGATTAGCTTTATAATAGGCCTTATTATAGCTAGAATAGCTATTATAGGTTTAAAAATATAAGGAAGGCTAAAATTAATATAGCCTAGAAATTAGGAATAAATTACTATAATTTAGGTAATTAATATAAAAGGTTAATTAATTATATTATTTATTATTAGTATAAGTTAATATTACCTTACTAATTAATACTAAGAATATAGCCTCCTAGGTAATTAGGTTATTATAATAAGCTAAAATAAGTAGATAAATAATAAGCTAGGACTTAAGTAGCTAAAGTATTTTAATTAGTTTATAATTAAATAATTAAATACTTAATATTATCTTTTAATCCTTAATAATTATAAAAGCTACTATTTAGCTAATTTTAAAAGATATTATAAGGAAAATAAGATTATTATATTTTATATACCTACTTATATATTTTATTTACTTTAGCCTCTTAATATTAAGTACTTTAAGCTACTAAAATATACTTATAATTAAGAAATAAAATATTTAATTAAATACTTTATAACTTATATTTCTAAGATTAAGTTCTTCCTGGCCTTTTATATTACTTAGAAAGCTATTTTTATAGAAAGTAATATATAAAGGGGTTTTAAAGGAGCTAGAATTACTTCTTTTAACTTAGAAACTATAATCTTAAAGCTTAATATATAGCTATAAGCCTTAATGCCTCCTAGGGAGGCTACTTAACTATTCATATTATAGGCTTTAAAGACCCTAAGGATAATAATTAAGGCCTAATTATAACTTAAATACCTTAAAAGGCAAATTAAAAGGTATTATAATAGCTCCTTAGAGTCTATTATTAAAGCTTTAAAGTTAACTATTAAGGTAATAAAGGCAGTTATATATAAGGTTGTCTTATTAAGGGCTAAGCTTTATAATCTTTAAGATATAAATAAGATATTAAGTTAGTACTATAAGGTAAAAAGGATTAGACTATAGAAAGGAGGGATTATAATTATATAAGAAGTATTATAAGTAATTAATTAGATAGATATTAATATATAGGTAGTAGCCGAATTATTAAGAAGTAGTAGTTAAGGAAGGTTAAAGTAACTAGGTAATTAGTATTATAGTATATATAGTAAGGGCAGGTATAATATAAGGACCTATTAGGTAGTAATTAAGATATCTAGAGAAGAGTATAGTAATTAGTTTTAATTAATTGGATAGTTAGTAGTATTTTTAGATTAATTTAAAGTTTAAAGGCTAGAATTTTTATTATACTTACTTATCTATTATACTTACTTATTAACCATGTTATTTAAAGAAGCCTATAGCTATTTAAATATAATAAGGCTTATTTAATAAAATACTATAATGTAATCTATAAGATTAAATAAGTTATTAAAAAAGATACTTATAATAAGCTTTATAATATAATAATAGAAATTAAAAAAAACTAAAAAGAAAAGAATAATACTAATTATATTAAATTAATACTCTTTAATTATAAGATCTTCTTACTTATATAGCTTTATTATAAGCTAATTAATAAAGGCTTTTTTAATTATAAAATAGTAAAACTTAATTAGCTTAAAGGGAAGTTATTTAAAGGGATAAATTTAAGTTAAAAGGAGAGGGAATTTATTAAGGCTTTTTATAGCAGCTTATATAATAAGTGGCTTAAGGCTATTAGAGAGTAGGCTAAGAGGGTATTAGAGTTAATTAAATAACTATAAAGATAAGAGGGATAGTATGCCGCGATATCTAAGATAAAAGAGGGGTAATTATAGGATTTAGGATGAAAATATATTAGGTTTTATATAAATTTAATTACTTAAAGTTAAAAACTATTAGCATTGGCGGCATAAAGAGGATTAAATAAGTTATAGGATATAGCATATAATAGATTTAATAGATTAGCTAAATATTAGTATACTATTAATATAAACAGGGGATAGAATATTATATTAGTTTAACTTCTTATTTTATTTAGTTTTTAACTAAGTAGATTAGTTTATTATTAGTTAGAGAATAATACTACTTTACTTATAAATTAGCTCTTTTTTTTTAAAATTACCTTATAAAAGAGTTTTTTTCTCTTTAAGCTTTAATTAATATAATATTATTAAACCTACTTAGCTTTTTTCTTATAAAACTATTATAATAATTCTATAGCTTTTACCCTAAGCTGCCTAAGAATAATAATTATAATAAAGAACTAAGCTAATATTAGGCCGAATTTACTTATTATTATTATAAGATTAATAACCCTAGGTTAAACCACTGCCTTTTTACTAATTTTACTTTATCTATTCTTATATATAAGGTTAATTAGTTATATACTCCACTATATGCATTTAATTAATAGAGGGTAGTTATAATTTTAGGTTAATTTGACTTTTATTAACTAACTTATATAAAAGTTAACCTAATTCCTTTAACTTTTTAAACCCTGCCTTTACCCTATGTTTATCTTAGAACTCTATATATAAACTCCCTACAACTCTCTCCTGTAAAAATTCTTTCTTGGCACGCACTGTTAGTGCGGTGCTAGGAGCGGGATTTTCTGCAGGCCACGCGACCACACAAAAACTGCGGGGACGCTATCGGCT